>NC_081554.1:173913985-173953985 GCF_963082655.1 Stomoxys calcitrans
TCATATATATATATATATATATATATATAACGCCCTATTTTCACTCCTAGATTCACGCAAGCACATTTAATGACTAATCTTGCCAAAATTTTCCAAAACGCTTTCCTCGACGACTGCCACAGTATCTGAGGAGTTTGCTCGAAATCAGTTCAGATCTGGATATAGCTCCCATATATATGTTCGTCCGATTTTCAGTAATAATGCAATAAAATGGTCATTTGTTAACCGATTCTCTCAAAATTTGGCAGGAGGGATTTTCTCTTGAAGCTCAATGTTACTGGTGAATTTCATGGAAATCGGTTCGGATTCTTATATAGCTCTCCTATATATATATCGCCAGATTTTAAGTTCTAGAGTCACAGTGAGCGCATTTATTGACCTATCTTGCTAAAATTTTGCAAAACGTTTCTCTTGACGACTGCCACAGTGTCTGAGGAGTTTGCTCGAAATCAGTTCAGATTTGGGTATAGCTCTCATATATATGTTCGTCCGATGTTGAGAAATATAGCAAAAAAGTGCTCATTTGTTAACCGATTTTGTCGAAATTTTGCAGGAAGGATTTTCTTACGACTCCCCATATTACTGGTGAATTTCATGGAAATCTGTTCAGATTTTGATATAGCTGTCATATATGTATATCGCCAGATTTTCACCCCAAGAGCCACTGCAAGCACATTTATGGACCAATCTTGCCAAAATATTGCTCAACGCTTTCCTCGATTACTACAACAATATACATAGAGTATGGTCAAAATCGGTTCAGATTTAGATATAGCTCCCATACATATGTTCGTCAGATTTTGGGTACTTTGCCATAATGATGTCATTTGTCAACCATAATTTTTACAGTTTGAGTATATTTGTTCGCCGAGGTCCATCAAAAGTGGTTCAGAATTGGATATAGGTTCCACATTTTACTCATTGGGTAAGTGTAGGGTATTATACAGTCGGCACCGCCCGACTTTTGCCTTCTTTACTGGTTTTCTTATAGAATATCTGTTTTTTGTAAAACTTTTGTTAAAGGAAATGACCCCTGTTTTGAATGACCCCTGTTTGAATGACCCCTATTTTGAATGACCCCTGTTTGAATGACCCCTGTTTGAATTACCTCTTTTGATGGTGTTCAATTTCGCCTTTGTAAAATCCATGGAAAACTTCTTTCCATCACCATTCACTTCTAAGTAAAAGCTCAACAAATTGGAACATTGATTAAAACCATAAACTCCACAATCGATTTCCCCCGTACCAATCCACATCAGAAACAATCAAACGTCATTTTCCAAACCACTGACAAACGCTTCGCTTTGCCGGCATTTTTGTGCGGTTTGTTTGGCATTTATCTGCCATTGGAAAGCAAGATGTTGACAAATGGCCAAATGGAGGCTCTTTTAGTTATGCATTCTCTGTGCGGCTCTCTTTTTTTTTGCGCATTCTAAACTTGCTATGAAATAACCGCATAATCTTCTATCATACTTTACATGGTTGATGAGAAACTGAAGGAGAATCATCATAATCATTGTCTGTATATCTGCGGCCACGTACAACTCCATTGATTCCTTTGGCACTCATCAAACCCACAATCCATGGCATCTTTGACACATCAAACAAATTGACTGGAGCGACCGCAGTGAATTAAAGAAGAAAATGAGCGGCGCTATGAATGAAAAGAAAACGAACAATCTTCGCAGTCAATTGAAATGTGGTTGGACGATGTTAATATGCCATAATAACATGGCATCAATAAATGCTCCCACCACACACATCATGGCGAAAGGAAAGTCGATGATAACCAGTAACATTTATTATGGAAAACAAAAATTGGAGAAATATTTCTAAGAGAAAAATGTTGACAAATTTTTAACAATATTTTCAAAAGAAATAAAATTCTGTCAAAAATTTTATGAAAAAAAAAAAACAAGTAAAAGCGTAAGTTCGGCCGGGCCGAATCTTATATACCCTCCACCATGGATCACATTTGTCGAGTTCTTTTCCCGGCATCTCTTCTTAGGCAAAAAAAGGATATAAGAAAAAATTTGCTCTGCTATTAGAGCGATATCAAGATATGGTCTGGCTTGGACCACAATTAAGACCTTTGTAAAATGTCAGACAATTCGAAAAAGAATTGCGCCCTTTGGGGGCTTAAGAAGTAAAATAAAGAGATCGATTTCTATGGGAGCTGTATCGGGCTATAGACCGATTCAGACCATAATAAACTCGTATGTTGATGGTAAGAGAGAATCCGTTGTACAAAATTTCAGCCAAATCGGATAATAATTGCGACCTCTAGAGGCTCAAGAAGTCAAGATCCCAGATCGGTTTATATGGCAGCTATATCAGGTTATGGACCGATTTGAACTATTCTTAACACATTTGTTGGAAGTCATAACAAAAAACCTCATGCAAAATTTCAGCTGAATCGGATATTAATTGCATGCTCTAGTCGCTCAAGAAGTCAAGACCCCAGATCGGTTTATACGGCAGGTATATCAGATTATGGCCCGATTTCAACTATTCTTAGCACAGTTGTTAAAAGTCATAACAAAACATCTCATGCAAAATTTCAGTCAAATCGGACGAGAATTGCGCCCTCTAGTGGCTCAAGAAGTCAAGACCCCAGATCGGGTTATGTGGCAGGTATATCGGATTATGGCCCGATTTGAACTATTCTTAGCACAGTTGTTAAAAGTCATAACAAAATACCTCATGCAAAATTTCAGCCAAATCGGATAGGAATTGCTCCCTGTAGAGGCTCAAGAAGTCAAGACCCCAGATCGGTTTATATGGCAGGTATATCAGATTATGGCCCGATTTGAACTATTCTTAGCACAGTTGTTGGAAGTCATAAAAAAACACGTCGTGGAAAATTTTAGCCAAATCGGATATGAATTGCTCCATGTAGAGGCTCAAGAAGTCAAGACCCCAGATCGGTTTATATGGCAGCTATATCGGGTTATGGACCGATTTGAACTATTCTCAGCACGGTTGTTGAAAGTCATAACAAAACATCTCATGCAAAATTTCAGCCAAATCGGATAATAATTGCGTCCTCTAGTGGCTAAAGAAGTCAAGGCCCCAGATCGGTTTATATGGCAGCTATATCAGGTTATGGACCGATTTGAACTATTCTTAGCACAGTTGTTAAAAGTCATAACAAAACATCTCATGCAAAATTTCAGTCAAATCGGATAGGAATTGCTCCCTGTAGATGCTCAAGAAGTCAAGACCCCAGATCGGTTTATATGGCAGCTATATCAGGTTATGATCCGAAGTGAACCATACTTCGCACAGTTGTTGGATATCATATCAAAACATGTCGTACAAAATTTCATTCCAATCGGATAAGAATTGCGCACTCTAGAGGCTCAAGAAGTCAAGACCCCAGATCGGTTTATATGGCAGCTATATCAGGTTATGGCTCGATTTTAACTATTCTTAGTACATTTCTTGAAAATCATAAAAAAACACCTCATGCAAAATTTCAGCCAAATCGGATAATAATTGCGTCCTCTAGTGGCTGAAGAAGTCAAGACCCCAGATCGGTTTATATGGCTGCTATCTCAGGTTATGGCTCGATTTCAACTATTCTTGGCACATTTCTTGAAAATCATAAAAAAACACCTCATGCAAAATTTCAGCCAAATCGGATAATAATTGCGTCCTCTAAAGGCTCAAGAAGTCAAGACCCCAGATCGGTTTATATGGCTGCTATCTCAGGTTGTGGCTCGATTTAAACTATTCTTAGCACATTTCTTGAAAATCATAAAAAAACACCTAATGCAAAATTTCAGCCAAATCGGATAATAATTGCGTCCTCTAGTGGTTGAAGAAGTCAAGACCCCAGATCGGTTTATATGGCAGCTATATCAGGTTATGGACCGATTAAAACCATACTCAGCACAGTTATTGGAAGTCATAATAAAACACCTCATTCAAAATTTTAGCCAAATCGGATAAGAATTGTGCCCTCTAGCGGCTCAAGTAGTCAAGATCGCAGATCGGTTTATATGGCAGCTATATTAAAACGTGGACCGATATGGCCCATTTACATTCCAACCCACCTAGACTAATAAGAAGTATTTGTGCAAAATTTCAAGCGGCTAGGTTTACTCCTTCGAAAGTTAGCGTGCGATAGACAGACGGACGGACGGACAGACGGACATGGCTAGTTCGACTTAAAATGTCATGACGATCAAGAATATATATACCTTGGTGGGGTCTTAGACGAATTTTTCGAGGAGTTACAAACAGAATGACGAAATAAGTATACCCTCATCCTATGGTGGAGGGTATAAAAAGTTTCTCTCAAATACCCATGTCCAAACTGAATCTTTAGTAGACGACATGGGAGTGAGAGCAGAGACAACGGCAGACATGTTGAGGCTTTTGACGAAAACCCATTTTCCACAGGATACGAAGGGACTCGCGGAGACACCAGAATCTTGGAATAATGACGTTCATTGAAGGTTTATAATAACGGAATTTATGGGGAAGGAATCCTTGAGGAGTTTCAAACCATTTAAGTCACCCGCACCTGATGGAATATTTCCGGCGTTACTACAGAAAGAGGTAGACTATAGGGCACCTCATCTGGCCAAAATTTTCACAGCGTGCCTAGGACTTGCATATACTCCGAAAGCCTGGCAGGAGGCAAGGGTGGTGTTTATACTTAAGCCCGGAAAGGGTAGTTATGCGACACCAAAGGCCTACAGACCCATTAGCCTTACGTCCTTTCTACTCAAAATCATGGAACGTATTGTGGACACCATGATAAGGAGTAGGACATCCCGAACTGCTCAAATACAAACAGCATGTCCATGTCAAGGGAAGATCGGTGAAGACTGCCCTGCACGAGGTTGTGCATAAAATAGAAGAATCCTTCGGTGCCAAAACGTACACCCTGGCGGTATGCATTGACATCGACGGGGCTTTTAACAATGTGCGGAGCGACACACCGATCCAATCCTTAGGCCAGTACCGGGTGGACCCGGTCCTTAGAGACTGGATAAACCATATGCTAAGGGACAGGTGGATAAATTGTGTGTCGCATGGCATAAATATATGTGAGAAAGTGTTGCAAGGCACGCCACAGGGGGCATTTTATCGGCACTCCTATGGGTGACCACCATAAATGACCTATTACGGACGCTGACTTAGGAGGGATTTAGGGCGAGGTTATAATCTTTCTAAGGGGTAAGGATCCGAACCAGCTATGCAGAAGGGCCAAAAGGGTCTTGCATATGGCATATGACTGGGCTAGACCCAGAGGTCTCAATGTTAACCCAGAGAACACTGAAATACGCCTGTTCTCAAGGAAGATAAAGGTAGGCACCACGTTTCCTCAATAGGACAAGATCAAATACTTAGGTGTGATCTTGGACAAGAAACTGAATTGGAAGTATCACATTCTGGAGCGTACTGAGAAGGCTCACAGATGTTGGGCACTATGTAGATGGGCCGTAGGCTCGAAATGCGGCCTGAATCCGAGGATAGTCCACTGGCTCTACAGCAGCGTGATTAGACCAATACTTACTTACACCTCAGTGGACTGCTATGGAGAAAAAGTGCAACATAAGAACCATACAACAGGTTCAGAGAACATGTTGTCTTGGCATAGACGAAGCGATGAGGACCACGCCCACTAGAGCACTAGAGACTATTCTAGATATCCGACCCATTGACATACAGATTAAGTGTGAGGCAGCCACTGCGGCTATGAGGCTTAAGGCGATGGGAGAATGGATTGAGGATGGAAGCAGCTCATACTTTCGCGGTATAATCCAGGCGACGATAGGAAACCTGGAAGGAAGGGAAGAGGTTTCCAATCGGATACCTGAGATGAACCTTGATTTCGAGTGCGAGGCACCGCTGCCATCGGCACAGTCTTGGATTGACGGAACCCTAGTATTGCCATCTGGAAGATCATGTTACACGGATGGATCAAAGCTAGAGGACAGAGTGGGCCTGGGGGTTTACATTGAGTACCCAGAGACTGAGATCTCTTTTAGACTGCCTGACCATAACACGGTCCTGCAGGTGGAGATCTGGGCGATCATGGAATGCGTGAAGTGATGTGGTGCAAACGCTAGGACACCAAGTGTGAACATTTTTAACGACAGTAAAATTGCCATAAGGGGAATAACAACCAGGAGGGTAAGGTTACGAACAGTCTTGTAGTTAAAATGCATCAACTTTAAATTTTGCTTTTTATGCCCAGCACCGAAGGATGGTGGTGTATTCATTTTGTCATTCCGTTTGCAACACATCGAAATATCCATTTCCGATCCTATGAAGCATATATATTGTCAGCGTAAAAATCTAAGACGATCTAGCCAGAAACTTTGCACAGATTCCTTTTTTTGTCTATAAGCAGGTTAAGATCGAAGATGGGCTATATCGGAGTATATCTTGATATAGCCCCCATATAGACCGATCCACCGATTTAGGGTCTTAGGCCCATAAAAGGCGCAATAATTGTCCAATTTTGCCGAAATTTTAGACAATGAGTTGTGTTAGGACCTTCGACATCCTTCCTTAAGTTGGCCCAGATCGGTCCAGATTTGGATATAGCTGCCATATAAGCCGATCCTCCGATTTACGGTCTTAGGCCCATAAAAGCTGCATTTATTATCCGATTTTGCTGAAATTTGGGAGAGTGAGTTATGTTAGACCACTTGACATCCCTTTTCAATTTTGCTCAGATCGATCCAGATTTGGATATAGCTGCCATATTGACAGATCCTCCGATTTAGGTTCTTAGGCCCATAAAAGCCACATTTATTATCCGATTTTGCTGAAATTTGGGAGAGTGAGTTATGTTAGACCACTCGACATCCTTAATCAATTTTGCTCAGATGGGTCCAGATTTGGATATAGCTGCCATATTGACCGATCTCTCGATTTAAGGTCTTGCGCCCATCAAAGGTGCATTTATTGGCCGATTTTGCCAAAATTTGGGACAGTGAGTTGTGTTAGGCCCTTTGATACCCATCTTCAATTTGGCCTAGATCGGTCCAGATTTGGATATAGCTGCCATATTGACCGATCTCTAGATTTAAGGTCTTGCGCCCATCAAAGGTGCATTTATTGGCCGATTTTGCCAAAATTTGGGAAAGTGAGTTGTGTAAGGCCCTTCGACACCCTTCTTCAATTTGACCTAGATCGGTCCAGATTTGGATATAGCTACCATATAGACCGATCTCTCGATTTAAGGTTTTGGGCCCATAAAAGGTGCATTTATAATTCGATGTCGTCGAAATTTGGGACAATGAGTTGTGTTAAGCCCCTCGACATACTTCTGCAGTATGGCTCTGATCGGTTAAGATTTGGATATAGTAGCCATATAGACTGATCTCTCGATTTAATTTTTTGGGGCCATAAAAGACGCATTTATTGTCCGATTTCTCCCTATTTGTTGCCTGCGCAACTTATGGAGCGCCTGTATGGCACGGAATTGCTGCAACTGTCCTTGGACGGAAGAAGGTCCTCTCTTGTCAGAGGGTGGCAACGCTGGCTTGCTTGCCTGTGTGCAGGACTGTTTCGACAGATGCACTACAGGTATTGCTTGGCGCGGCCCCGCTTGACTTACTCCGTTACATGGCCGTTCTGTACAGTGTGAAAAAGGGAATTCCATTAGTTCGTGAGGATTGGCTCACCGCTTCGGAGCTTGCAGATGGGGATATTAGGCGGCTCAAGACACTCCTTTTGGTGCGTCTTGATGAAAAGTGGAGGACTAGATGGACGAACAGTGACAATGGTCGGGTGACTTACGAATTTATTCGTGACGCGACGTTCGTACGAGACCGCCCGGACTTTGGCTTCGGCCTAAGTCTGGGCTTCATACTGACGGGACATGGTTCCTTTAATGCATTTTGCATCAGAGGAACCTCTCCGCAACTGATTTGTGCGACTGTGGGAGACCTGAGGACTGAAGGCATGTACTGACAGAATGCCCGTACTATGCAGACATTAGAGATATAGGCGCGATGGGGATTAGCGAGGCGGTGTGGGATTTCAGTAGGGCCCTTGAGGACGAGACAACTGTTGCAAGGCTGGCCACCTTTTGCCGGGAAGTATTTCTTAGGAGGCGGACTAGACTTAGTGGAGGCATAAATACACGCTAGTTATCCATAATGAGGTGTTGCTGTACTGGAGCGACTGTGTGATTTGGTTTGGCCTGGCACCTGCCTTGCCCATGTTGATGCAGCGGTGTTTGCCCATTGTTGGTTCCCTTAGTTGTTGTGGTTGTGTTCGGTCACCCGTGATGGTGGCCGCGTTGATTGTAAAGTCCCATGTTGTTGCTGATTTATGTGGCGTAGCCCGTGAGGGCTGCCGTGTCCTGTTTGAGTTTTGTGTATATCGTCCAGTTGTATGTTTGATGCATACTTTTGTATGCTGGCTGAGGTCGGCTTAGGGCGATTTTTTCCCATTCAGTTGACCAGTCCGGAACTGTTTGGGGTTCAACTGGTAGTAGTCTTTTAAGGCTACGAAGTCTGACCGGAGACTTTAATCTGGTACCACGGGTGTCAGGAGCCCCTGGAATTTTGTTTCCAGCCTGACAATGGTGAGGCCCCATTGGGTGGCTGTGGTTTATACCCAAAATAGCGGGTAGAGCATTAGCTCGGCGTGGAGTTGCGTTCCGTTCCGGGTGCCGTGACCCATAGATCGGAAGGAGTTTTAGGTAGTGCTCCGCTCCTAACCAAGGAGGTGAACACGTCCAAATACGTGGGATCAAATTGGTACTCATGTGTGGGTTACCACATATGGGGGCGTTGGTAGACACATTGTATTCACCCTTGGGCCTCGCAGGTTTGGGCCGTGATGGCAGGTATCTGCGTAAAACTTGACATTCGTGTCCGATTTCGCCCAATTTAGGGACAGTGGGTTGTGTTAGGCTCTTCGACATTTTTCTGCTACTTGGCCCAAAACGGTTCGGATTTGGATATAGCTGCCATATAGGCCGATATCTCGATTTAAAGTGTTGGCCACATAAAAGGTGCATATATAATCCGATTTTGCAGAAATTTGACACAATGGCTTATGTTAGGCTTTTCGACGTCCGTGTCGTATATGGTTCAGATCAGTTTTTTATTTTTAGATATATCTACTAAAAGGATCAATATTTTGTTATACATAATTTAACAATGACTTGTTCTTATTAGTATTTGGTCCAAATCGGAACTTATTACGATATAGCTGCTATGGGGCATAAGGTATGCATTTTTCACTGGATTTTGACGAAAGGTGGTTTACATATATACCTGACGTGGTGGGTATCCAAAGTTTGGCCCTGCCGAACTTAACGCCTTTTTTTACTTTTTTTTCTTTTTTTTCATCTTTTCAAAGCCCCAGTTTGTTTCATGGTGTTCTTAGACTAAATTTCTTAATTGCTGAATTTTAATTTCTAACATACCTGCGATGGAATGTTGGGAAAATGTCGGTTTCATTTGAAATTTTTCTTTTCCCTACCCTTTCTTTGGTATATTTGGCCCTACATATAGTTCATCATTTTTTTCTGGAGTCAGGAAGTTGTATGGCCCTAAACAAAGGTGTGAATTATGGATCATTTTTAATTGCTTATTAATAAAAGCAAAAAAGGTACGAATGAATGGAAGAAAACCTTAATTATATGTTACATTTCGTTTAAACAAAAAGTAGATGATCACGAAAGGCCACACACGCATGCGCAACAGCATCATCATAGTTCACTAAATGCAATGAGTCTATTAAGAAGCTGTGAATATATTCATGACACGATGATAGAGGCCGAAGAAACCAAAGTAAAGAAGTAAAATCTCAATGAAGCCATGGTAAAAAAAACGCAACCGCTAAATGGTCCTACCATTAAACCTTTGAAAATGTTTTTTTAATAGTGACCGCCATGCTGATCCACAGAACTGGGCACTACAGGACTGGGACCTCCAGAAATATGAGTTGAAAATGCATATTTTGCCCATGAACATTCCAATAAGGAACAGGGGCAAACTTTTCACATATCATTGAGTGCAGTCCGATTTGAATTTAAGGTCAATGAAAAGGGGCCTCCTTTTTATAGCCGAGTCCGAAAGGCGCGCCGGAGTGTGACTCCTCTTTGGGGAGAAGTTTTTATATGGCTTCTGTGCATGACACAGTACCTCACAAATGTCGCCAACATTCGGAGGGGAAAACCACAGCTTACAAATTTTATACCCTCCACCATAGGATGGGTGTATACTAATTTCGTCATTCTGTTTGTAACTCCTCGAAATATTCGTTAAAGACCCCATAAGGTATATATTCTTGATCGTCATGACATTTCAAGTCGAACCAGCAACGTCCGTCGGTTTGTCCGTCGGTCTGTCCGTCTGTCTATCGAAAGCACTCTAACTTTCGAAGGAGTAAAGCTAGCCGCATGGAATTTTGCACAAATAATTCTTATTAGTGTAGGTCGGTTGGGATTGTAAATGGGCTATATCGGTTTACGTTTTGATATAGCTGCCATATAAACCGATCTGGGATCTTGACTTCTTGAGCCACTAGACGACGCAATTATTATCTGATTTGGCTGAAATTTTGCATGACGTGTTTTGTTATGACTTCCAACAACTGTATTAAGAATGGTTCAAATCGGTTCATAAACTGATATAGCTGCCACAAGAACCGATCTTGGGTCTTGACTTCTTGAGCCTATAGAGGGCGCAATTCTTATCCGATTTGGCTGAAATTTTACATGAGGTGTTTTGTTGTGACTTTTAACAGCTGTGCTAAGAATAGTTCAAATCGGACCGATTTTGCTGCCATATAAATTTGCTGCCATATAAACCTATCTGGGATCTCGACTACTTGAGCCTCTAGAGGACGCAATTATTATCCAATTTGGCTGAAATTTTACATGAGGTGTTTTGTTGTGACTTTTAACAACTGTGCTAAGAATAGTTCAAATCGGTCCATAACCTGATATTGCTGCCATATAAACCGATCTGGGGTCTTGACTTCTTGTGCCTCTACAGGGAGCAATTCCAATCCGATTTGGCTGAAATATAGCATGACGTGTTTTGTTATGACTTTTAACAACTGTATTAAGAATGGTTCAAATCGGTCCGTAACCTGAAATAGCTTCCATAATAACCGATCTGGGGTCTTGACTTCTTGTGCCACTAGAGTGCGCAATTATTATCCGATTTAGCTGAAATTTTTTACCACGTCGTCTCTTATGACCTTTAATAGACGTGTCGAAAATGGCATGGATCGGTTTATAGCCTAATAAACCGATCACCCTATTTTACGTCTTCAGCCCCTAAAGTGCACAATTCTTACTAGATTTGGCCAAAATTTTTACACAATGACTTCTACTATGATCTCCAATATTCAGTTGAATTATGGTCCATAACTTGATTGTTCCAATAACATAGCAATTCTTTTCTTTTATCCTTTGTTTCCCTAAAAAGCGATACCGTGTCAAGAGCTCCACAAATGCGATCGATGGTGAAGGGTATATAAGATTCGGCCCGGCCCAACTAAACACGCTTTTACTTGTTTCTGATGGTCTCGCCAGGATTCGAACCTAGGCTTTCAGCGTTAAAGGCGGACATGCTTATCTCTGCGCTACGGTGGCCTCCCACAACGAGACCACACTGGAGCTGCATAACTTACCAATGGCCGGCTAATTGCCTTATACATGGTCAACAAGATTTTGTTATCAGCATCCCAAATGCTGTCGACAAGTGCTTTGACGAACTTCTTTCTATTTCAGACCTTATGGCAAATTGCAGTGGTGTGTGAGAAGAATGTGAAAGCACTGTCAAAATAGACACCAAGTATTTTGAGACACTTGGTGGTCGGAATCGTTACTCCATCAAAACATGCCCATGCACATTCCATTAAGGAACAGAGGGGCAATCTTCCCACATATATATGAGTACTGTCCGATTCAAGTTTAAGCTCAACGATAAGGGACCTCCTTTTTATAGCAGAGTCTGAAAGGCGTACCGCAGAGCGACACCTGTTTGGGGAGAAGTTTTTACATGGCATAGTACCTTACAAGTGTCACCAGCATTAGGAGGGGATAAGCACCTCTGAAAATATTTATTTTCGGATGTTCTCTCTTAAGAGTCGTACCCAGGCGATGAGCTACATAGGGGACATGTTAACCTCTGCGCTTCGCCGGCCTGCATAGACCATCACTTTCTGCTCCTTACCCACCTCATGTGTGTACGTAGTGAACAATGTGGCAGATTCTTCAGACTAAGCGTAGAGGTAGACGTTTTAACCTCTGCGCAGATGTCAACAATGCTACTTTGGACTCAGTAAGCAGTTTAGAAACAAGACCACCTCTCGACAGACGAAGATTATACTATACACGATACTGATACTAACCATGTTGTTATGGTTCTGAAGCATGGGTACTTGTAAAAGCAGATGAAGCAGTACTTGGCGTATTTGAGAGAAAAATTCTTCGTAGAATATATGAACCAGTTTGCGTTAATGGAGAATATAGACGACGAATGTATCACGAGCT
This sequence comes from Stomoxys calcitrans, assembly GCF_963082655.1. Classification (NCBI taxonomy): domain Eukaryota; kingdom Metazoa; phylum Arthropoda; class Insecta; order Diptera; family Muscidae; genus Stomoxys; species Stomoxys calcitrans. Next base: position 173,926,479 of record NC_081554.1, read on the forward strand.
GTATGACGACGATAGCATAGCTACACGTATCACAATACAACGGCTGCGTTGGCTAGGTCATGTTGAAAGAAGAAGCTCCAGCAAAAAAGTCTTGTGAAGGCAAACACGGTGGTACACCCAAACCGGGAAGACCAAAAGCCCAATGGAAAGATCAAGTGGGGGAGACACCTCAAAACTTGGTGTCAGAGATTTCAGAATGCAGCGCAGAATATCCAGGCGCTTGGAACGCTATTCTACGTTCGGCTAGTGGAACAAATGTTCTGTCATAGCTTATTAATGTAAAGTACAGTTTCAACCTAGAGGACATACCTTTTTTGAGAACTCCTTCTGATGACTTTGGGTGGTGCCAAACGAAATTGCAATCTAGGTAACCAGTCAACTGCTATTACAAAGTAAATACATATATTCTGCCTAACTTTAAACAAATAAAAGGGGAATAAGTTCGGCCATGCCGAATCTTATATACCCTTCAACATAGATCGAATTTATCGAGTTCTTTTCCCGATATCTCTTTTTAGGTCATCAAAGGATAAAAGAAAAGAATTGCTATAATATTGGAGCTATAAAAGTTAAGGTCCGATTCGGACAATAATTAAATTGAATATTGGAGACCATGGTTGAAGTCTTTGTTTAAAATTTCAGCCAATTCGAGTAAGAATTGCCCCCTTTATGGGCTCGAGAAGTCAAATAGAGAGATCGGTTTATATGGGAGCTGTATCAGGCTATAGACCCCATTCGGATCATATTTAACACGTATGTTGTAGGTCATGGGAAAAGCCGTCATACAAAATTTCAGCCAAATAGGATTATAATTACGCCCTCTTGAGGCTCAAGAAGTCATTATCTCACATCGGTTTATATGAGAGCTATATCAGGTTATGGATCAATTTGAACCATTTTTGGCACAAAATTTCAGCGAAATCGAATAGAAATTGCGCCATCTAGTGGCTCAAGAAGTCAAGATCGGTTTATATGACAGATATATCGGGTTATGGACGGATTTAGACCATACTTAGCACAATTATTGGAAGTCGTAACCTTTCACATCGTGCAAAATTTCAGCCAAATCGGATAATAATTGCGTCCTCTAAAGGCTCAAGAAGTCAAGACCCCAGATAGGTTTATGTGGTAGCTATATCAGGTTATGGCTCGATTTAAACCATACTCAGCACAGTTATTGGAAGTCTTAAGGAAACACCTCATGCAAAATCATCAGCCACATCGGATAAGAATTGTGCCCTATAGGGGCTCAAGAAATCAAAATCCAAGATCGGTTTTTATTGGAGCTATATCAAAACATGGACCGATATAGCCCATTTACAATTCCAACCGACCTACACTAATAAGAAGTATTTGTGCAAAATTTCAAGCGGCAACCTTTACTCCTTCGAAAGTTATCATGCTTTGGTCAGACAGACGGACGGACGGATGGACGGACAGACGGACGGACAGACGGACGGACAGACGGACGGACGGACAGACGGACGGACAGACGGACAGACGGACAGACGGACAGACGGACGGACGGACGGACAGACGGACGGACGGACAGACGGACGGACAGACGGACAGACGGACAGACGGACGGACGGACAGACGGACGGACATGGCTAGATCGACTTAGAATGTCATGACGATCAAGAATATATGGGGTCTTAGACGAATATTTCAAGGAGTTACAAACAGAATGACAAAATTAGTATACCCCCATCCTATGGTGGAGGGTATAAAAAGGGTTTTTATACCCAACACTACTACTGTGGTACATGGTATTAAAACTTAGTGCATTTGGTTGTAACACCCAGAACGGAGAGAGAGATAGACCCATTGATAAGTATACCGGTCGATTCAGAATCACTTTCTGATTTGATTTCGCTATGTGCGTCTCTTTGTCTATCTGTCCGTCTGTCTCTCTGTCCGTCTTCCTGTCCGTCTCTCTGTCCGTCTCTCTGTCCGTCTCTCTGTCCGTCTCTCCATCTGTCTGTCTGTTCATCTGCCTGTCCGTCTGTCTGTCCGTCCGTCCATCTGTCTGTCCATGTTAATTTATGTTCAAACTACAGGTCGGAATTTTCATCCGATCGTCTTCAAATTTGGTGTATGCATGTTTTTCGGCAGTCAGAGACAATGAGACAAAGCCTTTTGAAATTGGAAAAAATTGGTTCAGATTTGGATATATCTCCCATCTCTTCATCTGATTTGTAGAAAAAATCCAATAAAATGGTCATTTGTTAACCGATTGTCTTGGAATTTGGTGCGAAGAATTTTCTCTTGACTCTTGACATTGCTGGTGAATTTCGTAGAAATCGGTTCAGATTTAGATGCAGCTTTCATATATATATATATCGCCCGATTTTTGCTCCTAGAGCCACTGCAAGCGCATTTATTGACCAACCTTCGTACAACGCTTTCCTCGGCGATTTTTACAATATCTGTGAAGTTTTCTTGAAATCGGTTCAGTTTTAGATATAGCTTCTATATATATATTCTACCGATTTGCAGTAATAATGCAATAAAATGATCATTTGTTATCCGATTCTCTCGAAATTTGGCAGGAAAATTTTTCTTTTGACTTTCGACATTACTGATGCATTTCATAGAAATCGGTTCAGAATGAGATGTAGCTGCCATATATATATATATCGCCCGATTTTCACTTCTATGTTCACTGAAGTTCCATTTATTAACCAATCTTTCCAAAATTTCCTACAGCGCTCTCCCCGATGGCTACCACAATATCTGAGAAGTTCGGATTTAGATATAGCTCCCATATTCGTCCGATTTGCAAAAATAATGCAATAAAATGCTCATTTATTAACCGATTCTCTCGAAATTTGGCAGGAAAAATTCCCTTATGGCTTTCGACATTACTGATGAATTTCATAGAAATCGGTTCAGAATGAGATATAGCTGCCATATATATATATATCGCCCGATTTTCACTTCTATGGTCACTGAAGTGGCATTTATAAACCAATCTTCCCAAAATTTTGTACAACATTCTCCCCGATGACTACCACAATGTTTAAGAAGTTTGCTCGAAATCGGTTCAGATTTAGATATAGCTGCCATATATATGTTCTTCCGATTTTGAGAAATATTGCAATAAAGTGCTCATTTGTTGACCGATTCTCTTTGAAATTTGGTAGAAAGTATTTTCTCTTGACTCTCGATATCGCTGGTGAATTTCATAGAAATCGGTTCAGATTCAGATATAGCTGTCATATATGTACATCGCCCGATTTTCACTTCAAAAACCTCTTCAAGCGCATTTATTGACCAATCTTGGCAACATTTTGCACAACGCTTTCCTCAACGACTACCACAATATCCGAGGAGGTTGCTCGAAATCGGTTCAGGTTTAGATATAGCTCCCATATATATGCTCGTCGGATTTTGGATAATTTGCAGTAATGTTGTCATTTGTCCATCGAAATGAAATTTTGACAAAATTTTCTATAGGAATAAAATTCTTTTTATAATATATTCTTATTTTGTTTATTATTTATGTTTTTGTATAAGAGTTATTTTGAATCCAATTATAGCCTTTGAGATGTTTCATATCTAGCCGCTGTGCCTGCGATGATTGCGGCGAGCCTTGCGATTGCTGCGTCGCAGCTTGCGATTGAGCTTCTTTATTTTCCTTTTAAGCTTGCGCACCTTCTTGTTACCACGTCGGACTTTGCGTGTACGGCGACGGCTGTGTCTTGGCCTTCTAGAGCGATGACGGCGAGCGCGGGCTCCAGTGTTGGCATCCTCAGCGTCGACGGCGGCATCACTGACGTTATGGTGTTGAATATTTTCATTCACTACCTCAGCGACGAAGTCACTTTGTACACGGTTGAGTTTCCTGTTGCCAGCTTGTGCCAATGCTGCGGCACGAAGTCTTCGTCCAGCGCCTGGATCTTCAGCAGGATCCTCAGGTGGAGGTGATGGCGGAGGAGGTGGTGGTGGAGGAGGTGGCGGTGGTGGCGGAGGAGGTGGTGGTGGTGGAGGTGGTGGCGGAGGAGGTGGTGGTGGAGGTGGTGGTGGTGGCGGTGGTGGTGGAGGTGGTGGTGGAGGTGGTGGTGGAGGCGGTGGTGGTGGTGGTGGTGGTGGTGGTGGCGGTGGAGGTGGTGGTGGTGGCGGTGGTGGTATAGGCGCTGGTGTAGGACAGAATTGTTGTTTTCCCAATGCACAGAGCTTGGTATTTAAATTACCGCCGAAGAATCCATTTACCGCTGGACTTTGGCCCAAAAGGGCTAAACAAACCAATAGTAACCAAATTTTCATTCCAACTCTCGTTCAGAATACTGATTGATGTTTGGAAATATAAACTGAATCTGATGTTAATGCCATGACTGCCTACAGTTTATATACCCACAATTTAAAAAGATGAAAATGGTCTATTGGTCTCTGTCTTAGCATCTGTTCAAATAGTAACATTACGGTAAAAGGCAAGTGTTTATTTGACTATTGGCCTAAAATCGAATAACGACTGCTGGCCAATTCTTTGAGTATTGGGAAGACAAGTGTTGGCTTTCAAAAAATTGGGTCACAATATTTTTTAACACAAAAAAAAAACCAAAAACATTTGGAAGTATAGGATGATAGAAAGCCTGCATCTCCGGGAGTTAAAAAAAAGAACAATAAAAAATACATTTCATGAATTTAAGATGAAAAATTTAACAAAATAATTATTTCTTGTTCCCCATAGAACACTTTAACAACTTCTGAATACCCACTTCTAGGAAAATTCTCTAAAGAGAGATGGGTCTATATGGCAGCTATATCCAAATCTGGACCGATCTGGGCCAAATTGGCGAAGGATATCGAAGGGCCTAACACTACTCATTGTCCCAAATATCAGCAAAATCGGATAATAAATGTGGCTTTTATTGGCCTAAGACCCTAAATCGGAGGATCGGTCTATATGGCAGATATATCCAAATCTGGACCGATCTGGGCCAAATTGACGAAGGATATCGAAGGGCCTAACACTACTCACTGTCCTTAATATCAGCAAAATCGGATAATAAATGTGGCTTTTATAGGCCTAAGACCCTAAATCGGAGGACCGGTCTACATGACAGCTATATCCAAATCTGGACCGATCTGGGCCAAATTGGTGAAGGATGTCGAAGGGCCGAACACAACTCACTGTCCCAAATTTCAGCAAGATCGGATAATAAATGTGGCTTTTATTGGCCTAAGACCCTAAATCGATGGATTGGTCTATATGGCAGCTATATCCAAAATCTGGACTGATCTGAGCCAAATTGGTGAAGGATGTCGAAGGGCCGAACACAACTCACTGTCCCAAATTTCAGCAAGATCGGATAATAAATGTGGCTTTTATCGGCCTAAGACCCTAAATCGGAGGATCGGTCTATATGGCAGATATATTCAAATCTGGGCTGATCTGGGCCAAATTGGTGAAGGATGTCGAAGGGCCTAACACAACTCACTGTCCCAAATTTCAGCAAAATCGGATAATAAATGTGGCTTTTATCGGCCTAAGACCCTAAATCGGAGGATCGGTCTATATGGCAGATATATTCAAATCTGGACTGGTCTGGGCCAAATTGGTGAAGGATGTCGAAGTGCCTAACACTACTCACTGTCCCAAATATCAGCAAAATCGGATAATAAATGTGGCTTTTATCGGCCTAAGACCCTAAATCGTAGGATCGGTCTATATGGCAGCTATATCCAAATCTGGACTGATCTGGGCCAAATTGGTGAAGGATGTCGAAGGGCCTAACACAACTCACTGTCCCAAATTTCAGCAAAATCGGATAATAAATGTGGCTTTTATTGGCCTAAGACCCTAAATCGAAGGATTGGTCTATATGGCAGCTATATCCAAAATCTGGACTGATCTGAGCCAAATTGGTGAAGGATGTCGAGGGGCCGAACACAACTCACTGTCCCAAATTTCAGGAAAATCGGATAATAAATGTGGCTTTTATTGGCCTAAGACCCTAAATCGGCGGATCGGTCTATATGAAGATATAGTCCGATATAGCCCATCTTCGAACTTAACCTGCTTATGGACAAAGAAAAGAATCTGTGCAAAGTTTCAGCTCAATATCTCTATTTTTAAAGACTTTAGCGTGATTTAAACAGACAGACGGACGGACATTTCTAGATCGTCTTAGATTTTTACGCTGATCAAGAATATATTGGATTGCCCAAAAAGTAATTGCGGATTTTTTAAAAGATAGTAAATGCATTTTTAATAAAACTTAGAATGAACTTTAATCAAATATACTTTTTTTACACTTTTTTTTCCAAAGCAAGCTAAAAGTAACAGCTGATAACTGACAGAAGAACGAATGCAATTACATAGTCACAAGCTGTGAAAAAATTTGTCAACGCCGACTATATGAAAAATCCGCAATTACTTTTTGGGCAACCCAATATATATACCTTATAGGGTCGGAAATGGATATTTCGATGTGTTGCAAACGGAATGACGAAATGAATATACCCCCATCCTTCGGTGGTGGGTATAAAAATATCGATTGTATCGATAAAGCCATCAATATTTTGAAAGCTTTAGTCGGTGGCCAAACACTCCACCCAGTCCTTATGTGACGCCATACATCCAAACACCACCATGCGTCGTGAGTTTCGAAGCGTCTATTGTAAAGGCACCGACCTCTGTCTGAAAGACCGTATACTCGCTCGGCAGTCTCACTGATAAACCTATATTGAGTATCTCGGGGTTCGCTTTCCTGAACTACTCTGCAACTGCAGGGTTCGAGTGCTCCTTTCCTCAACATTCCACCACACAAATACCCCATTTGTCAGTGCTGACCACACACTGGCCGTAAATCATCTTAGGACTGACTCCCCACTTCCTATCGAACATCCTCTTGCAGAAGTAGAAGGTGCTTTTCGGCTTTCATCCTTCAAACACCATAACAGTTTCGTATGGACGACTGGGTCAGAGACTGATGTTTAATATCAGTTATCTTAAATCGCCAAGTCAAAAGCACAGAAGCCCTTGTCGACAATATTCTCAGTGACCGCCAGTTGCAGACAGAAACGAGCCTCGGATAAGTAGCGCTACCTAGTATACATATGCATCTATTGGCTTGCCCAAAAAGTAATTGCGGATTTTTCATATAGTCGGCGTTGACAATTTTTTTGCACAGCTTGTGACTCTGTAATTGCATTCTTTCTTCTGTCAGTTATCAGCTGTTACTTTTAGCTTGCTTTAGAAAAAAAGTTTTAATAAAAGTATATTTGATTAAAGTTCATTCTAAGTTTTATTAAAAATGCATTTACTTTCTTTTAAAAAAATCCGCAATTACTTTTTGGGCAACTAGTTTTATGCCTTTGCTGTTGGGATCCCAAGGGACTTCGTTCAACACTAGATTCGAGAGAATTGGCGAAAACACCCCTCCCCGAGCAGTTCCCATTATCACCCGCCTTTGGAACACACTATCACCCAAGTCCGCGTTGATAATCCTGCCGGGTAACATATTATCCAACCACTGGAAAAACTCAGGTTGCACCCTATTTGGTCAATGTCAGTGACTATTGGGCCTATGTCCATGTTCAATATCTAGTGAGGCTGCCATAGCGTACTCCTTCATTTGTTGAGACCTCTCCCCCTCTCGTTCCTCATCGTGGATTGCAGTGGAGATTGACCTACCTTTGAGTTATATGTATGGTGCCCCACAGAAGTTTTTCGGAGTCAGGCCCTCCCTCACCTACAGGTCTATTAGTCTTACCAGTGTTTTGACAAAAATCGATAGCGGATTGATGGGCCTGTAATCCTTCGTTATTGTTGTTGTAGCCACATTTGCATGTGGAGGTGCATTTGCATGTGGAGGTAGCGATCCTCGTCATGCTCCCATAGGCAAAAAAGCTTGTTCCGATTCATAAACCGATCGCCGCGGGAACATGATGACTATAGGTTATATAACCCGGATCACCCTGAACTGATTTACTTTTCGGACATTAACGTTGGAAAAACTCACTAAAATATTTGCGTTGCCATATGGCAACACCAGGGCGATTCGGGTTAAAGGCCCCAATAACTCACCCTGTCATATCGAGCATCAGAGCCACTCGGTATATAAGCAACAGCCTGTGCCGTCTGGCCTCTCATAGAGAATCTGTACTCAATACCATTGATAGTCTGCGACTGTAGTTGCAGCTACTCCATATGGAGCATTCCACTATCGGCAACCTGCGGACGCGCCCAGTAGCTTCCAGCTAAACTTGAAGATCCTTCATTCGTCTTGCAGTGGTGTATTTATCCAGCCTTGATGATAAAAGCCAACCTGAACTCTATCCATGCCCTCGGTATGCAGGACTGTATCAGACTCGATCTTTAAATCAGTCGAAGTAACTTCAAAGAACTCCTGCAGTAGTGTCGGTAGGATTGTGTCCGGTCCGGCCGTTTTAAATGAATGGAATGTATGGTGCAAATCAACCACCCGTCGATGATATCCTTATCGACAATGTCACCAATGAGGTCTTCTAATCTTAAACGCCGAATTCGTCGGCATCCTCGGTTTGCTGGATTCTCCTTTTGCTCTCTGTTTAAGATTTCTCCTCCCTTTCTTTCTCTCTCTCTCTCTCCCTCTCTCTGTGCCTTGTTAGAAAGCCTCTTGCACTTACAATTCCGGTGACCACTCCCATTCGCTTGTCTTACGCTGCGGTACCTAGTCCGGGCACCCCTGCCAAAATGCTTCGTTTACGCACTCCTATATCCATGATAAGGAGTAGAACATCCAGCGATCTGATAAAATACAAACAACAGGCCTATGTCAAGGGAAGGTCGGTGGAGACTGGAGAAATTTTCGTTGCAAAGACGTACACACTGTCGGTTTGCGTTGACATCGAGGGGGCTTTTATCAATGTGCGGGCCGACACATTGATCCAATCCTTAGACCAGTACCGGGTGGGCCGGGTTCTTAAAGACTGGATAAACCACATGCTAAAGAACAGGTGGATATATATTGGGTCCCATATCATATATATAAGGAGAAAGTGGCACAAGACATGCCAGGGGGGGCCATTTTATCGTCACGCCCGTGAGTGACCACTATATATAACCTATTACAGAGGTTGAGTGAGGAGGGAGTTGAACCCATCTGCTACGGAACGATGTTATAATACTTTCTGAGAGTTAAGGATCCGAATAAGCTATGGAGAAGGGCCGAAAGGGTCTTGCATATGGCATACGTCTAAGCTAGACCTAGGGGTCTTAATGTTAACCCAGGGAAGACCGAAATCTGTCTGTTCACTAGGATTATGAAGGTGTGCCACTTTGATGCATCACGTTTCCTCAATAGAAAAATTTCCAGGAAACTGAATTGGAATGTGACAACTTTCAGGAGAATACTTAGAAGGCACACAGATGTTAGGTAGTATGTAGACGGGCCATAGGCTTGAAATGGGGCCTGAATCCTAGGATCATCCACTGGCTCTGCAGGAGAGTGATTCGACCAATACTTACTTACGCCTGAGTAGTTTGGTAGACTGCGATTCAAAAAAGGGCAATACAAGGGCAAATACAACAGGTTCAGTTAATACATGTCTTAGCATAGGAGGAGCGATGAGGACCACACCCATTAGAGCACTGCATGTCTTAGCAAAGTAGGAGCGATGAGGACCACACCCACTAGGGCACTGCACATTATTCTAGATATCCGACCCATAGACATACAGATTAAGTATGAGCCAGCCACTGTGTCTTTGAGAGAACGGATGGAGGATAAGAACAGGTCATACCATCTCGGTATACTCGACGATAGGAAACCTGGATAGAATAGAAGCGGTTTCCGATTGGGTAGCTGAGATGAAACTTGAGGTCGAGTGCGAGACACTGCTTGAGATGACAGCCACTGCGTCTATGAGAGAACGGATGGAGAATACGAGCAGGTCATACCATCTCGGTATAATGAGGGCGACGATAGGAAACCTGGATTTCCTATGAAAGAGATTTCCGATTGGGTAGCTGAGATGAAACTTGAGGTCGAGTGCGAGACACTGCTTTCGGAGGTACACTCTTGGACTGACGGAACTCTGGTATTCCACATGTAGGAAACCAAGCTACAGGGATGGATCAAAGCTAAAAGACAGAGTGGGCCTGGGTTCTACATTGAGAACCCAAGGACTGAGATCTGTTTTAGACTGTCTGACCATAATACGGTCCTGCAGACGGAGATTCGGGCGATCACGGAATGCGTGAATTGGTGTGGTGCTAACGCGAGGATGTCGAGTGTGTACATTTTTACGGACATTTCACTGTCCGTAAAAAGGGCAATAACAACCCAGAAAGAAAAGCCACGAACAGTCTTGGAGTCTAAGAAGGAGATTAACGCCTTCTCTGAGGATAGTACATTCCCCATCGTTTGGGTGCCGGGCCATAATGGAGTAAGGGAGAATGAAAGGGCGTACGATTTGGCAGTGAAGGCCAGAGCACTGCCGTCAATTAACTTGGTTAACCCGAAGCCTATCGGTTTGATGCAGTAAGAGTTGAGGGAGTGGGCGACGAATGTGCATTTAACTCTGTGGAACAGCGAGGCGGTCGGTAGAACGGCGAAAATCCTATGGGGAGATCTAGATCGTGAGAAGACGACGCTATTACTGAAAGGAAGCAAGAATGAGGTCAGTATAGCTTTCGATATCATAACGGGGCACATGGGACAACGAGCTCACTAATGTAAAATCTATGCGGCAAGTGATAGCATGTGTAGGGCATGTGGGGAAGAAGATGAGACGTTGGAGCATTTCCAACGTCAATGGCCGGCGTTTGCGGCTAATAGACACCGGTATGTAGGTGGGGACACAATGCTAGACATGAACCAACTTAGGAGCGTGATATGGAGAACATTTAAGGATTTTGTAAGTAGAACGGAATTCCTAACTTTGATTTATACTAACTTAGAAACTACTTCACGTCCCCCAGACATTTAGAACTGAAAAAAGATCAGCATCGTGCAACTGCAAATATGCTCATGAACATTCCACTAAGGAACTGTAGCAAACTCCTCACAAAAAATCAATGAGTGCTGTCCGATTCAATTTTAAACTCAATGATAAGGGACCTCCTTTGTATAGCCGAGTCCGAACGGCGTGTCGCAGAGCGACACCTCTTTGGGGAGTAGTTTTTACATGGCAAAGTACCTCACAAATGTCGCAAGCATTGCAAATTTGCAAATTTTGCCGATGAACATTCCACTAAGAAAAAGGGGCAAACTTCGCACATATCAATGAGTGCAGTCCGATTCAGGTTCTAAGCTCAATGATAAGGGGCCTCCTTTTTTATAGCCGAGTCCGAACGGCGTGCCGCAGTGCGACACCTCTTTCGAGAGAAGTTTTACATGGCATAGTACCTCACAAATGTTGCCAACATTAGGAGGGGAAAACCACCGTTGAAAATTTTTTCTGATGGTCTCGCCAGGATTCGAACCCAGCGTCATAGGCGGACATGCTAACCTCTGAGCTACGGTGGCCTCGCAAGCATTAGGTGAGCATAACCACTGCTGAAAAATTGTCGGATGTTCCTGTCAAGATTATAACCCAGGCGTTCTGCATCATAGGCGGACATGATAACCTCTGCGCTACGGCGGCCTCCTCGTACATCGTGCTCTACTCTCAATAACATATGACAAACACTTGACCCCGAGTGCAGTCCGATTCAAGTTTTAAGCTCAATGATAAGGGGCCTCCTTTTTTATAGCCGAGTCCTAACGGCGAGAGAAGTTTTACATGGCATAGTACCTCACAAATGTTGCCAACATTAGGAGGGGAAAACCACCGTTGAAAATTTTTTCTGATGGTCTCGCCAGGATTCGAACCCAGGCGTTCAGCGTCATAGGCGGACATGCTAACCTCTGCGCTACGGTGGCCTCGCAAGCATTAGGTGAGCATAACCACTGCTGAAAAATTGTCGGATGTTGCTGTCAAGATTAGAACCCAGGCGTTCTCCGTCATAGGCGGACATGCTAACACCTCTGCGCTACGGCGGCCTCCTCGTACATCGTGCTCTACTCTCAATACCATATGACAAACACTTGACCCCGAAATTGGATATGAAATTCGTTTTCTAATCTCAACTACCTTTGATTTGAGTCCCTTATCGACAAACCGGACAGCAAACATCCTGATCCAGTCTTTTTGAGGCAAAAATTGCCATGGTTAGCAAATACTTCCAATTTAGGGGTTGTTATGGTGGTGGGACGTCCCCTAGACAGTTGGTCCCGAATTTTGATAACAGATGAGTGGTCCAATCCCAAATACCTTTCATTTGAGCTCCATATTTCCATAGTCGGAAAAACATGTTCGGAATGGGGTGTGTTTTGGGGGATGGCGCGGCGACTCAGTGACTTGGCCCTGAAAATATATCGGATTCTTATTCAACTCTAAAAAAAACTTTGTTTTAAGCCCCATAATGCAATGGTCAACAAATGCATCCTATTTAGGGGGGTGAATGGGGGGTAGGATGGGCCCATTAACACCTTTTCCCGGAATATTGTAATCAGATTCGGGCTCTACTCTCATAGACCTTTCATTTGAGCCCCATATTGCTAGGATCATAAATGTGTCCTCTTTTAGGGGTGTTTTGGAGAAGGGGAGGTCCCCCCAAATATTTGTCCTTCATTTGGATATCAGATTCGTATTCAATACTTAAATACATTTTATTTGAGCTTTCTATTGCCATAGTCAGGAAATAAATCCTGTTTGGGGGGTGTTTTAGGGAAGAGTTGGACCCCCCGAAAGTTGGTCCCAAAAAAGAGTATCAGTTTCGTGCTTTACTCCCAAATTCCTTTCATTTGAGCCCCCTACTGCCATGGTCGATAAATATGTCCGATTTAGAGGAGTTTTGGGGGTTGTGATGGTCATCCAAACACATTATCGTACTATTGGATATCAGATACATTTTCTAATCTTCAATACCTTTCATTTGAGTCCCATAATGCCGTGATTGGTCTATATATTGGGTTGCCCAAAAAGTAATTGCGGATTTTCTAAAAGAAAGTAAATGCATTTTTAATAAAACTTAGAATGAACTTTAATCAAATATACTTTTTTTACACTTTTTTTCTAAAGCAAGCTAAAAGTTACAGCTGATAACTGACAGAAGAAAGAATGCAATTACAGAGTCACAAGCTGTGAAGAAATTTGTCAACGCCGACTATATGAAAAATCCGCAATTACTTTTTGGGCAACCCTATATATTTGGTGGGTTATGGAGGCGGCGAAGCACCCGAAATTTGAATGACAACATTGAAATCACGATATCGATCGAACTCGTAAAGCTAGCCGCTTGAAATTTTGCACAGATACTTAGTACTGCTGTAGGTCGTTGGGGAATGCAAATGGGCCATATCGATTCAGATTTAAATATAGCTCCCATATAAACCGATCTCCTGATTTGACTTCTTGAGCCCTTACAAGCCTCAAATTTTGTCCGATTTGGCTGAAATTTTGCACCTAGTGTTCTGTTGTGACTTCCAATAACTATGTCAACTACAGTTCACATCGGTCTATTAGCTGATATAGCCCCCATATAAACCGATCTCACGATTTGACTTCTTGAGCACTTACACGCCTCAATTTTTGTCCGATTTGGCTGAAATTTTGCATGTAGCGTTCAGTAAAGATTTGCAACAACTGTCTTTTATACGGTCTAAGTCGGCCCATAACACGATATAGGGTTGTCCAAAAAGTAATTGCGGATTTTTCATATAGTCGGCGTTGACGAATTTTTTCACAGCTTCTGACTCTGCAATTGCATTCTTTCTTCTGTCAGTTATCAGCTGTTACTTTTAGCTTGCTTTAGAAAAAAAGTGTAAAAAAATTATATTTGATTAACGTTCATTCTAAGTTTTATTAAAAAATCCGCAGTTACTTTTTGGGCAACCCAATAGCTCCCATATAAACCGATCTCTCGATTTGACTTCTTGAGACCCTGGAAATCGTAATTTTTGTTCGATTTGGCTAAAATTTTGCGCATAGTGTTCTGTTACGACTTTCAACAACTATGCCAAGTACGGTTCAAATCGGTCAAGAACCTGATATAGCTCCCATATAAACCGATCTCCCGATTTGATTTCTTGAGCCCTTACAAGCCGCAATTTTTATCGGATTTGGGAGAAATTTTGCATGAAGTGTTCTGTTACAACTTTCAACAACTGCGCCTAGTACGGTCCAAATCGGTCTATAACCTGATATAGCTCCCATATAAACCGATCTCCCGATTTGATTTCTTGAGCCCTTAAAAGCCGCAATTTTTATCCGATTTGGCTGAACTTTTGCATGTGGTGTTCTGTTAGGACCTCCAACAAATGAGCCAAGTACGGTCAGAATCGGTCTATAACCTGATATAGCTCCCATATAAACCGATCTCCCAATTTTATTTCTTGAGCCCCTGAGCCGTAATTTTCGTCCGATTTTGCTAAAATTTTGCGTATAGTATTCTGTTTGGACTTTCAACAACTGCGCAAAGTACGGTCCAAATCGGTCTATAACCTGATATAGCTCCCATATAAACCGCAATTTGAGCCGCAATTTTTATCCGATTTGGCTAGACCTGATATGAAAATTTATGTTTATAATCGATTTGAATGGAATGTACCATTCAAAACTTTAATCTGTCTACTAATAAAGCCAGTCCTTCTACGTCATATAGTTTCTCTATATTTCAGTTCAATCATCATCACGCACATAAGGCTAGTTTTGTCAAACAGGTGTTTTTAAGACATGTCGTACAACATGCATGACCCATTTCTTCTTTAAATTCTTGGTAAACAAACACTGTGAAGTGCAAGGGCCATGGTATAGAGCCCAATCTAAGAGGCATGGCCAGAACATTTTGTAATGATGGTTGTTCCAAAAGCCCAAAAACACTTTCAGCTTGACTATTTGAACAGATGCTGCGTTTCAAATAAGCCCTCAAAATTGTAGAACTTCATCGCTGAGACTTCATCTAATGCTCAGCTATATAAACTCGATTAAGAATTGAGAAAAGCATCAAATTCATTTGACATCTCCAATCATCAACTACAAGTTTAGCATTCCTGGAGACTTAGAATGAAAATATCGTTGGTTTTGTTTTGCCTAGCCCTTTTGGGCAATGGCCTGCTTATCAATGGCATGGGCATGGGAGGATTAAACGAGAAGCTCTGTGCTCTGGGAAAAACTCAATTCTGCCCGCCTCCACCACCTCCACCTGTACTACCGCCACCTCCGCCACCACCACCTCCACCACCACCAGGACCCCCAGGACCACCGCCTGGACCACCGGGGGGACCACCACCTCCTCCACCGCCACCACCACCACCACCACCACCACCACCACCTCCACCACCACCACCACCACCTCCACCACCTCCACCACCACCACCACCTCCCCCACCACCACCACCTCCACCACCACCACCACCTACACCACCAGAAGAAGAAGTTCGTAGCAGTGAAACCAGTGAAGTGTCCAGCCGCAAGCACAGCACAACCTCTACCCCAAAGGACTCGCGTGCCATCGAACACGATCATAAGCACGCCAACGATGAAGAGGATGAAAATGATGTTGGCATCATTGATGAAGAAGCCACTGGAGCCCGTGCCCGCCGCCATCGTTCGAGAAGGCCACGACACAGCCGTCGTCGTCTGCGCAAAGTACGCAGGGGTGGTAAGGCGTCGCGCAGGATTAACCGGCTCCGTCGCCTCAATCGTAAATTGCGCCGTCGCCAGCGTAAGGAACGCAAAAATCAAATCCGCCGCCAAAAACGTCGTCGTCATCGCCACCAGGGCTAGAACGCACAACACGCATCTTGACTGACTATTGGCTTTAGAAAATTTCAAACATTTTTTTAACATTAAATATAAAAAAATAAAATAAAACAAAAAATAGCACCAAAGAAATTAGTTTTTTTTTTAAATTTTTTACAAAAGAAAGTTTTAATTTAATGGCTTTTTATATGAAAATCAAATGTCATAAAAATTTTAAAAACGTCTCTTTATTATAGGATTTTCAAGAAGAAAAAAATTCAAAATAGAACTAAAAAATTTTAAAAATTTTTGTAAAAAAAATTTAAAAAATTTCATTAAAAAAAAATTTATAAAATTTTATAAAAAAAAAATTTAAAAATTTCTTAAAAAAAAATTTTTTAAATTTCATTAAAAATTTTTTAAAAATTTTTATAAAAAATATTCCATTATGTTTTTTTTAACAATTTGTTTAAAAAGAACGAAATTTTCGCACTTTATTAAAGAGAAATAATTACAAAAATTTTTTTTTTACTATTTTTTTAATTTATATTAAAAACGAATTTTCTTCTATTTTTTTCTTAAAAAGCCCTCCACCATAGGATAGAGTATACTAATTTCTTCATTCCGTTTGTAACACCTCGAAATATTCATCTAGAATTACATTCATGGGCTCAAATCCAAGAGCTTCACGAAAAAATTAGGTTTGGTAAAAAATTTTAGAAAATCGTACTGGAAGTGATAGAAATAGTACGTTTTGTACCGCAATGGGTACTAATTGGTACTTTCTTTGTTAATTGAATTAGAACTGTGACTTTTGGAACTAAAGCTGTGAATTTTGGAACTTAGGTACTCTATGGCAACCTTAATCTGGTGGCTTTAAGAGTTTTTTGGAAAATTTTACATTTTGGTACTAAAAAAGTACCACAAGGTACGAAATGAGTGAAATTTGTATAGGGCGGATGAATAGAAGTAGAATTTTAAAATTTGAATTGAAAGACATTTGATGCAAATGATGAGGATGAAAAGAAAAACTGGCAAAATAGTACTGGTAACGGGAGAAAACGTACATTTAGTACCGCAAGTGGTAATATTTGGTACTTTCTTGCGCAGATGGAGCTAGAAGTCTGAAATTTTTCACGTAGGTACAACTAGGAAATATATGATGGGCGAATAAATGATCTAATCAAAATTCGTAAATTTTCGTACCAAAATTGGTGACATTTGATACTTTCTTAACAGATTGAGCCACTTAGTACTTTCTTTATAGATGGCGCTAGAGGTCTGATATTTGGTACGCAGGTACAACTAGGTAAAATATGATGGGTGACTATGATTTTTCGTTCGTACATTTTGGTACCATTTGGTGCTTCTGCGCAGATGGAGCTAGAAGCATGTAGGTGTAACTTCTGTATATATAATCTTGATCCGCGTAAAAATCTAAGACGATCTAGACATGTCCGTCCGTCTGTCCGTCTGTCTGTTGAAATCACGCTACAGTCTTCAAAAATAGAGATATTGAGCTGAAACTTAGCACAGATTCTTATTTGTCTACAAACAGGTTAAGTTCGAAGATGGGCTATATCGGGCTATATCTTGATATAGCCCCCATATAGACCGATCCTCCGATTTAGGGTCTTAGGCCCATAAAAGCCACATTTATTATCCGGTTGTGCTAAAATTTGGGACAGTGAGTTGTGTTAGGCCTTTCGACATCCTTTGTCCCAGACCCAGATTGGTCTATATTTGTATATAGCTGCCATATAGACCGATCCTCTGATTTAGGGTCTTAGGCCCATTAAAGCCACATTTATTATCCGATTTTGTTGAAATTTGGGACAGTGAGTTGTGTTTGGCATCCTTTGTCCCAGACCCAGATCGGTCTATATTTGTATATAGCTGCCATATAGACCGATCCTCCGATAAAAGCCACATTTATTGTCCGACGTTGCCGAAGTTTGGGACAGTGAGTTGTGCTAGGCTCTTCGACATCCTTCGTCAATTTGGCTCAGATCGGCCCAGATTTGGATATAGCTGCCATATATACCGATCCTCCGATTTAGGGTCTTAGGCCCATAAAAGCCACATTTATTATTCGATTTTGATGAAATTTGGGACATTGACTTATGTTAGGCTTTTCGACATCCGTGTCGTATATGGTTCAGATTAGTTTATTATTAGATATAGCTACTAAAAAGACCAATATTTTATTATACACAATTGAATAATGACTTGTTCTTATTAGTATTTGGCCCAAGTCGGATCATCTTTCGACATAACTGCTATGGGACATAAGGTATGCAATTTTCACCGCATTTTGATGAAAGGTGGTTTTACGTAACGCCTTCTTACTTGTTGTTTTAAAGCATGCCCTCCATTGTTATACCCTTTACCATACGATGGGTCTAAGACCCCATGTCTGATCATTTTCAAATATCATAAGTTGCGTATGTTGGTTATATATGTTTGTTATATATGTTGTTAATACAGGTCAGTTTGGATGGTTTTTTTCAACCACCATAGGATAGGGGTATACTAAGCTAATCATTCCGTTTTTGAAACCTTGAAATACTTATCTACGCCTCCACAAAGTATATATTCTTGATCGTCTTCATATTCTGAGTCGAACTAGCCATGTTCGTCTGTCGAAATCACAATAGTGGTCGAACGCGTAAAGCTAGCAGCTTGAAATTATGTACACATACTAAATATTTATGTAGTTCGCCAGGAATTCTGAATGGACTATATCGATTCAGATTTGTTCAGGATGTAGCTCCCATATTAACTGATCTCCAGTTTTGCTTCTTGAGCCCCCGGAAGCCGTAATTGGCCAGATTTGGCTGAAATTTGCCACGTGGTGTTCTTTTATGACTCCCAACATGTATGACAAAAATGGTCTAAATGAGTCTTTAACCTGATATAGCTCCCAGATAAACCGATCAACCGATTTGATCCTTGAGCCTGTAAAGCCTATATTTTCATCCACAAATTTTGCACATAGTGTTTTGTTATTATTTCCAATAAATGCGCCAAGTACGGTTTAAATCGGTCAATAACCTTATGTAGCTCCCATATCTACCGATCTCCCGATTTGACTTCATGATCCCTTTTGGGAGAATTCATGGTGGAGGTTCCCAAGTTTCGGCCCGGCCGGACTAAGCTCGCTTTTACTTGCTGACAGATAAAAAGGTTAGTCGTGTGTTGCTGTGTTCTTTGATTTTTTACTATTCGAAAAATAGATCAAAGAAACTCTATTAAGTTTTGTGTAACCAAAAAGCGCGTTTCAGAAGTGTTTCGAGGATTGGAAAAAACGAAAAAATAAGTGAGGGGGTTTACTTTGAAGGGGACAAGATAGTTATTTATGAATAAATAACAACTTTATGAAAAAAAAAAATAAAATAACGGTTTTGATCAGACCTCGTATATGAAAATGAAATTTAAAGTCGATCCACCAATGTCCGTCCGTCTGTCTGTCGAGAGCACTTTAACTTTCGAAAGTATTTAGATAGACGCTTGAATTTTTACACAAATACTTCTTATAATTGAAGGTCAGTTTGAATTGTAAATGGGGCAGATGGGTCCATGTTTTGATATAGATGCCGTAGAAACCGATATAGGGTTTTGACTTCTTGAGCTTTTAGAGGACGCAAATCTTATTCGATTTAGCAGAAATTTTGCACTTGATGTTTTGGTATGACTTCCATTGTGCTAAGTATGGTTCAAATCGGTTCATAAACTTATATAGCTGCCTTCTAAACCATCATCTATTCCATCATCAGGGATTGGTTTTGCGGTCTACTAATGGTCACCATCTGACATATTAACCGATCTTGTATCTTGAATTCTTGAGCTTCCCGAGGCCGGATTTTCAATACAATTGGGCATAAATTTTACCCAAGGTGTATTGGTTTGACTTCCACAAATTGTGCTGGTTTAGACCAGACTTGACCTAAATATCGTCTAAATCAGTCCATTACCAGATATGTCCGCCATATAAACCGATCTACCGATTTGACCTCCTGAGCCTCTAGAGGGCGCAATTCTTATCCAATTCGGTTGAAATTTTGCATATATCGTGTTGGTTTGGCTTTCAGCAAATGTGGCAATTGTGGTCTAAACCGTATAAACCGATCTACCGATTTCGGTTCCTGAGCCTCAAGAGGGCGCAATTCCTATCCACCTCGGTTGAAATGTTGTGTATATCGTGTTGGTATGCCTTTCAACAACTGTGACAAGTATGGTTTAAATCGGGTCATAGCCTGATAAAGCTGCCATATAAACCGATCTCCCGATTTGATTTCTTGAGCCTCTAGAGGGCGTAATTCTTATCCGATTTGGTTCAAAATTTGCACATGTTGTTTTGGTATGACTTTCAACAAATCGGTTCATAGCCTGATATAGCTGCCATATAATATGATCTCCGGCTTAGACTTCTTTAGTCACTAGAGGTTGCAATTCTTATCCGATTTGGTTGCAATTTTACACGTAGTGTTTTGGTATCACTTCCAACAACTGCGGAAGGTATGGTTCAAATCGGTTCATGTTTTGATATAGCTGACATATAAACCGAACTGGGATCTTGACTTCTTCAGCCTCTAGAGGGCGCAATTCTCATCCGATTCGGCACAAATTTTGTACAACGGCTTCTCTCGTGACCTCCAATATACGTGTCTAATATCTGAATCGATCAATTGCTTGATACAGCTCCCATATAAACCTATCTCCCGATTTTGCTTCTTGAGCCCCTACAAAACGCAATTCTTATCCGAATGAACTGAAATATAACACAATGACTTCTACAATGTTCAGCATTCATTTAATGTCCGAATCGGACTATGATATAGCTCCAATAGCTTAACAGTTCTTATTAAATTTTCTTTGTTTGCCTAAAAAGAGATACCGCCCATAGAACTCGACAAATGCGACCCATGGTAGAGGGTATATAAGATTCGGCCCGGCCGAACGTAGCACGCTCTTACTAGTTATTATTGCTCTATGACTGCTAAAAGCCATGACAAGTATGGTTCATATCGGTCAATAGCTTGATATGATAAAAAGTCATTCCAAGAACTTGACAAATGCGATCCGTGGTGAAGGGTATATTTTGGCTTTACCGCTTTTAATTGTTTCGAATAAGAACGTTTCTCTGCCGCACCCTATATATTCGAGGTGGCGGGTATCCACAGTGCGGCCTGGCCGAATATAGCACTATTTTGAGTGTCTTTAACTCGCCCATGTACTTTGTTAACTCAGGCTTCAAGATGTACCAGTCTTGTGGCGTCCTTGTGGCTTTCGCCTTATTAAAGAGTCTTCTGCAATTCCTACCTAGACCAAACAATTCTGCGGCCCATTATTGCTGTCACTGTTTGCCCCTTTTTCGGTTTTTAAGGCTGTTGAACGTGTTCCCAAACTTATCCCAATCCCCCTTTTTACTATTTAGCCGCTGGAAAACTTTTGTATTTTAATGATCAGAGAAACCACTCTACCCTTTCCAGTCATATATCCTTGCGCTGATATTCTCCTATACAATGTTAGCACCTAGTTTCATCTGCCTTTTTTAGGATATTAAAGGTAGGATCATTTCCTTTATTGCAAAATTGCCAAAATGGAATACAAAATACATTCGATAAGTAGCTCACATACGCTGCATTGCAATAGGTTAGGTTGAAAAGAGGGTGCAGATATAAATCTGCCCCATGCCACTGTAGACATGCACCTAAGCCAGTAGTCGGTTTGTTGTGAGCTCTAAAAACTATAAAGTAATCACGAAAAAGAAAATTTATGTGAGGAATTCCTCGCTACTTACAAAGTCATTAATTGTTTTCCATGCCATTCCCCTAAGCTGGTCCATGTCTGGCATTGTGTCCCCACCTTGCTTCCGGTATCTGTTAGACGCGAAAGCCAGGCAATGACAAAGGAAATGCTCCAACGTCTCATCATCTTCCCCGCATGCCCTACACATGCTATTACTTGCCCCACCGATTTTACAAATGTGAGCTCGTAGTTGGAGGCCACCGTAGCGTAGAGGTTAGCATGTCCGCCTATGACGCTGAAAGCCTGGGTTCGAATCCTGGCGTGACCATCAGAAAAAAATTTTCAGCGGTGGTTTTCCCCTCCTAATGCTGGCAACATTTGCGAGGTACTATGCCATGTAAAACTTCTCTCCAAAGAGGTGTCGCACTGCGGAACGCCGTTCGGACTCGGCTATAAAAAGGAGGCCCCTTATCATTGAGCTTAAACTTGAATCGGACTGCACTCATTGATATGTGCGAAGTTTGCCCCGGTTCCTTAGTGGAATGTTCATGGGCAAAATTTGCATTTGCAATTTGAGCTCGTAGTCCTGTGTCTCCCGTTATGATACCGAGAGCTATACTGACCTCCTTCTAACTTTCTTTCAGTAATAGCCTCGTTTTTTCACGATCTGGATGCCCCCATAGGATTTTCGCCGTCCTACCGACCGTTTCGCTTTTCCACAGGGTTGAATGCGCATTCATCGCCCACGCTCTTAACTGTGTCGACCCCAAAGGCTTCGGGTTAACCAAGTTTATTGACGGCAGTCCTCTGGCCTTCACTGCCAAATCGTCTGCCTTTTCATTCCCCCTTACTCCGTTATGGCGCGGCACCTAAACGATGGGGATTTTGCCATCCTCAGAGAAGGCGTTAATCTCCTTCTTACACCGGAAGACTGTTCGTATCCTCACCGTTCTGGTTGTTATTGCCCTTATGGCAATTTTTCTTACAGTAAAGATGTTCACACTCGACGTCCTCGCGTTAGACCCACACCATTTCACGCATTCCGTGATCGCCCGGATCTCCACCTGTAGGACCGTATAATGGTCAGGCAGCCTAAAACTGAGATTAATCTGCAGGAACTGGAACATGGTTCAGATTTTCCAACACTGTTCTCTTAGACTTATTGTCTGTGTGCAGCAGAAGTTCATCTTAACGTTTTGTGATGGTTTCCTTACACACCCAGGCGCAGTTGAGAAAGAGGTAACACTACTCTTTCTCAAGGCACTGGGCACTTCCGGTATCAATGATTCCATTTTTTTGTTTTCCCTCCATTTCTCGCTAGCGCTCACCTTGAGGTAAATCAATCTAAATGACCCACTCACAATGGGTCATTTAGATTGATCACGTACCTTAACCTTAACGCCCTTGTTTGATCAAGAGAGGCTGACTTCCAGTTTTCGCCGGACCAGTGCTGCGGAGTCGAGTTTTTGAGGCGCGAGTCGAAGTCGGAGTAGGACTATTGAGCCGGAGTCGGTGTTTGGGGTTGATTTCCAGTTTCCTCCAGACCAAGGCTGCAGAGTCGAGTTTTTGAGGCCTGAGTCGAAGTCGGAGTAGGACTATTTAGCCGGAGTCGGTGTTTGGTTTGGAGTTGAGCACGTTAGCCTCGACTCTGAACCGCTCTTCGACTCCGAGCCGCTCTCCGACTCCGACCCGGGATCGGTGGCGAAAGCTAGACTCCGCGCCAGACATTAGCGATGTGGATGATAGTTTTTCCGAAATGTCTTCACCAATAACTGCTGAGCCGTCTTCTGGATCCGCAACACCACCTCTTCCATACAAATTGGCCTCACCTTATTCAATCCCTACGAACACAACTTCTTTAGGCTTGTTGAGGTCTATATAGAGTTTGGTAAAAATACTGCATGTCTCCATTTCCTTGCAACCTCATCCCATCTATGCATCTAAGCCTATCCAATCTATTAATCAAAGCTCTTTTGAAAATATTTCCCTTCTTTAATATTTTCTTAAAAATTTCAAGATTTCCTACTCTACTTGATATTCCTATTAAAGTTTCGTTCTTCCTCTCTGCGTGTTCTTTTTTTTTCTATTCAAAGACATTCTATGGTACCATCGAAGAAAATGTTCATTCATTAAATAAAGCCGCAGTGCATCAGCTGAAGAAATATTGATAACAGCCAGATATCCAATGAAATTACATTGTCTATAGCCCGCTTGATGTTCCAACTTTGTTTTGTCTGTCTGTCCGTCTGTTGACTGATTTAACCACCATTGTTTCCTCTCCCATATGAGTGAATTAAATCGTTCGTTTGGTTGGATACCTTCATTTGTCTGAGTTTCTTACCATCTTATCATGGTTTCCCATGCAACAGGGGACAGAAAAAGAAGATCCGGTGTCGATGTCACGACAAGTTCATTTACAATGCGGTTAAAGAGTGTTATATGATGAATGAGGAGGGAGTGTAAAAGATTGGGAAAATGAAAAACATACAGTTTTAATATTTTTTCATAATGCTCATGTTGTATGATTGGGATAATATGGGTTACGAATTTGTTATTCAAAAATGTTGCTCAGCTTAGGGGGGACGCCCCACCCTAAAAACTCCCAGCGGACATGAAAACCGTTCGGGACAATATGGGACTCAAATGAAAGCTGTTTGAGAATAGAGAGCGAATTTGATATCTAAATTTGGGGGAAAAGTGTCTGGTGAACGTCCCACCCCGGAAACCATCCTCGAAATTGTTATGCATACCCATTGGAGCAATATGGAACTGAAATGGATGGATTTTAAGGAGCAAATTAGAAAGACTACTTCCAAATATGGTATTTGAGGTGTTCATAAAACGTTCCACCCAAAAATATTACAAACGGGACAACATGGGACTCAAATGAGGGATCTCAGGGAACAGAATACCATTCTAAATTTGAGGAAAAGTATCCCCGCCCATCTTTGAAAAAACTCAAGCAAATAGTCATACTGAATCATAGACACAATATGGAATTTCAAATAATGACCTTTGGGAGCAAAGTTTGGTATGTGATCGCCGATTTTGTGGAACTTCGTAGTGAGGTGATGGGTTGGATCTTGACAGGTTTCACACGAAAAAAAAAACGCTGATTCGGTTCATGTTGTATTGCTGGTCCGAGGCAGGTTCCTGTCGACGATCGCTAAGGAGATTGTCGTGATGGGCTACCTTAAAGAGGTGAAGAACAACCCGAGCAAGACCAAGCAGGTGCTGTTCACAAGCAAATACAAGATATTGGAGTTGAGACTGCCGTCCATGGAGGGTATCACCCTCCAGCTGTCGCAGAAAGTGATGTACTTTGGCATGGTCTTCGAATTAAAGCTATCCTGGAAGAGGAATACGGAGGAAGGCACTTTTTATACCCAACACCGAAGGATGGGGGTATATTCATTTTGTCATTCCGTTTGCAACACATCGAAATTTCCATTTCCGACCCTATAAAGTATATATATTCTTGATCAGCGTAAAAATCTAAGACGATCTAGACATATCCGTCCGTCTGTCTGTCGAAATCGCGCTATAGTCTTCAAAAATGGAAAAATTGAGCTGAAACTTTGCACAGATTCTTTATTTTTGTCCATAAGCAGGTTAAGTTCGAAGATGGGCTATATCGGACTATATCTTGATATAGCCCCCATATAGACCGATCACCCGATTTAGGGTCTTAGGCCAATAAAAGCGACATTTATTATCCGATTGTGCTAAAATTTGGGACAGTGAGTTGTGTTAGGCCCTTCGACATCCATTGTCAATTTGGCCCAGATCGGTCCAGATTTGGATATAGCCCCCATATAGACCAATCCTCCGATTTAGGGTCTTAGGCCCATAAAAGCCACATATATTATCCGATTTTGGTGAAATTTGGGACAATGAGTTGTGTACGGCCCTTCGACATCCCTTGTTAATTTGGCATGGATCAGTCCAGATTCGGTTATAGCTGCCATATAAACCGATCCTCCGATTTATGGTCTTAGGCCCAAAAAAGCCACATTTATTATCCGATTTTGCTGAAATTTGGGACAGTGAGTTGCGTTGGGCCCTTCAACATCCTTTGTCATTTTGGCTCAGATCGGTCCTGATTTGGATATAGCTGCCATATAGGCCGATCCTCCGATGTAGAGTCTTTGGCCCATAAAAGTCGCATTTATTATACGATTTTGCTGAAATCCGGGACAATGAGTTGTGTACGGCCCTCCGACATCCTTCGTCAATTTGGCTCAAAGCGGTTCAGATTTGGATGTAGCTGCCATATAAACCGATCATCCGATTGAGGGTCTTAGGTCAATAAAAGCCACATTTATTATCCGATTTTGCTGATATTTGGGACAGTGAGTAGTGTTAGGCCCTTCGATATCCTTTGATAGTTTGGCCCAGATCGGACCAGATTTGCATATAGCTGCAATATAGACCGATCCTCCGATTTAGGGTCTTAGGCCCATAAAAGCCGCATTTATTATCCGATTTTGTTGAAATTTGAGACAGTGTATTGTGTTAGACCCTTCGACATACTTCTTCAATTTGGCGCAGGTGGGTCCACATTTTAATGTAGCTGCCATATAGACCGATCTCTTGATTTAATGTTTTGGGCCCATAAAAGGCGCATTTATTGTCCAATGTTGCCGAAATTTGGGACAGAGAGTTAAGCCCCTTCACATATATCTGCAATTTGGTCTAGATCGATCAAGATTTGAACATAGCTGGCATAAGGTATGCATTTTTAACCGGATTTTGACAAAAGGTGGTTTACATATATACTCGAGGTGGTGGCTATCCAAAGTTCGGCCCGGCCGAACTTATCGCCTTTTTACTTGGTTAAACATTTCGCCATATCTTCCTCTCATGTCATATACATTAAATCAATCTAGATGACTCAGAGTTCTTTGCTACATCATGAAATGGTTTTTAAAATCTCACAGCTGCTTTTAGTATCAGCCATGTGTACATTACATTGATTTTTTTTTAAATCTCAACCAAACTTATTAATCCTCCCCCCATATTGTAAATGTACCGATTTACAGTCATTCATGTACAAATGAATGAATCTCTGAATGACGACTCACACACCCGTAGAAGTAGTGGCAGCAGGTAAATCGACACTTTTTTCATTTCATTGTTTATACATTTCCAAGCTATGCTAAAGCTATGTTATGGCTGTGAAAGCCCCTTGTTAAAGGGACCTCCCATTGGAGATATCTTCAACTGAAATAGCTTTTGGACTTGTTGTTGGCCATGAACATCTGAATAGTGAAGTCAAATGCCAATGTTACCATCGATTTCACCAGCTACACCATCCCAACCACAAGACGAACACTCATTTTTTTTGGGGCTTTTCTGGAATTTGTAAAATTTTCTTGGTTTTGCTTTGCCCTCTGCTACAGCCTCAACCTGAGGCTATGTTTGTCATGTCCACCGAGAGGATGCCAAGACAATTGAGGTGTCGGCACTGATTGTCGTCGTGGCGAGAGCTTCAAACAAGAGTTGGTAGTTATTATCATTCATTTATTATGCATGCCAGAGATTGATATTTTTAAGGGCGTGAGGAAGACTTGGGCTTTCGTTTTCATTTGTGGACTTAATTTGTTGTTGAGTTTAAGCATAGAAGGCTTTTTTTAATGATTTTTAACATTTTAGCAAATTTATTAGCAAGAGACAATATATAGAAATTTAAAAAATTATATTGTGTTTTAGTTGGACTGAGAGGAACCATACTTAACTCCTGTTACCTCGAAGAAGTCTAAAAAAGTTGTGTCATACGAATTCAACAGGAAGTCAAGGATCATCGGGAGACCGGTTTGCATGGGAGCTGTATCAAGTTAAAGGCTGATTTGTAGCGTGCCATTAAACGGTGCCTTTTGGAAATCGTAACACCGCATGCAAAATTTCAGCCAAATCGTACAAAAATTGCTGCCTGTAAGGGCTAAACAAGTAAAATCGGCAGATCGGTTAATATGGGAGCTATATTAAGTTCTTTACCGATTTGGACTGTACTAGACACAGTTATTAAAAGTCACACCG
>NC_081554.1:173963985-174042432 GCF_963082655.1 Stomoxys calcitrans
AATGGGCCAAAGTGGCCTCCGAGTGAAATCACCTTTGGTAGGCATCCCATTCAACCTTACCTAAACCTCAAATCATTGTATTCAAGTTATATAACTGATTTCTGTACTTTTGTATCGATTTTTTGCTTTATCTGCCACATTGAACGATAAGAAGACTTGACTTATTTCACTCTTTAAATGCTGTAGTTGCTGTAAAACCTTTAGCTTCTGTATCCTATAGACATCTCTCCTTAAACGTTTTACGAAAACACCCATATTTTTTTCCTTTTCAACACATTTTTGTTTTTATTCTTGTTTAGGCCCGATCAAATTTCATTTGTCGTTCACATTGACTCTTACAGTTGATTGTGTGAATTTATTATAGCCCATAAGAACGAATTATACACTGACATAGCAGCCCCATAGTAAACATTGTTCGATTGACTCCAAGAATATCAAATATCCCATTTACATGGGAATCTTTTGAAATTCCGGTAATAATTGTTGGACAACATTCTCAGTTAAATCAACCACAATAGGGTCAAATAAGAGAAGCTAAACAAGTAAAAAAGCATTAAGGTCGGCCGTGCCGAACTTTCGATACCCACCATTATCCTATTTTATTACAACGGTACAACCATATCCGCCCCTGTACCTTAGTGGAATGTTCATGGGCAAAATTTGCATTTGCGTTTGTAGAATCATATCCATAGTAATATCCATAAACGTACAATAAATCCCCTTTTTATGAGATTAAGACCCTAAATTGGAAGATCTAAAAATGGTCCGGTCTCGATGATACTCTGGTCTGATGACGGGAGGGTTAAAACAACTCACAATATCGAAATTTAGCGAAATCGGCAAATAAGTACGGCTTTAACAGGCTTAAGGCCCTACATCAGCAGATCTATCTGTATGGCAGCTATATCTAAATAAAGTCCGATCTGAACTATTTCCGATTCTAACAATGGGAGGCCAAGTCTAACTCTGTCTAACCAAGTCTAACTGTTCAAAGTTCCAGCGAAATCGGGTAATAAATTTGGCTTTTATAGGCTAAAGACCCAAAAATCGGCTATAAGACAGATATTGGGTTGCCCAAAAAGTAATTGCGGATTTTTTAAAAGAAAGTAAATGCATTTATAATAAAACTTAGAATGAACTTTAATCAAATATACATACTTTTTTACCCTTTTTTTTAAAGCAAGCTAAAAACTACAGCTGATAACTGACAGAAGAAAGAATGCAATTACAGAGTCACAAGCTGTGAAAAAATTTGTCAACGTCGACTTTATGAAAAATCAGCAATTACTTTTTGGGCAACCCAATATATCATAATATGCTGCGATCTGAACCATTTTTAGTTTCTATGTCGGGAGGCTCGATGGAACTCACTGTTTTCAATTTCAAAAAAATCTGATAAAAAAATGCGGCTTTTGAGAGCTTAAGATTCTAAATCGGCAGATCGGTTTATATGACAGCTATATCCTAAAATGGCCCTATCTGGATAGGGTCGTATGTCGGGAGCCTTATCATAACCTACTGTCTAAAATTTCTCCCAAATCTGATAAAACAAATAAAAAGGCGTAAAGTTCTCCCGGGACGAACTTTGGTACCCAGAACATTGGATATATATGTACACCGCCTTTCGTCATGATCCGGTGAAAAATTCATAATTTATGCCCCCATAGCAGCTATATCGAAATATGGTCCGATTTGGACCAAAATCGGTACAAACATTGAGTGGTCTAATAAGTACAAGTCATTGTTCAGTTTTGTAGACCAATTTATATGGGTCGCTTCCGTAGCTATATCCAAATATAGACCGATCTGAACCATATACGAAACGGATGTTGAAAGCCTTGTATAAGCCACTGTATCAAATTTCAGTGAAATCGGATTATAAATGCGCCTTTTATAGGCCCAAGGCTTTTAATCGAGAGATCGGTCTATATGGCAGCTATTGTATATCCAAATCTGAACCGATCTGAGGCAAATTTAAAAAAGGGTCTCGAAGGGCCTAATATAACTCACTGTCCCAAAATTTCGGCGACATCGGACAATAAATGCGGACCGATCTAAGCCAAATATGTTGTAGGATGGATGTCGAAGGTCCAAACTCAACTCACTTTCCCAACTTGCAGCGACAACGGACAATAAACGAGTCTTTTATGGGCCCAAGATTTTAAATCAAGAGATCTGTTTTATGGCAGCTATATCAAAATCTGAACCGATCTGGGCCAAATTGAAGAGGGATGTCGAAGGGCCTAACAGCGCCTTTTATAGGCCTAACAGCGCCTTTTATAGGCCCAAAACCTTAAATCGAAAGATCGGTCCATATGGCAAACCAAATCTGGATCGATCTGGGCTAAATTGCAAAATACTGTCGAGGGGCCTAAAACAACTTACTGGCCTAAATTTCGGCGACAACGGACATTAAATGCGCGTTTTATGGGCTCAAATTCTTAAATCGAGAGATCGATCTATATGATAGTTATATCAAAATCTGGACCGATCTGGTCCAAAGTGAAGAGGTATGTCGAAGGGCCTAACACAACTCATTGCCGTAAATTTCGGCGACAACGGACAATAATGCCCCTTTTATGGGCTCAAAACCTTAAGTCGAGTGACCGATCTATATGGCATTCAAATCTTTACCGATCGGTGTCAAATTAAAGGTAGATGTCGAGCGGTTTGACACTGTCCCAAATTTCGGCGAAATTCATTCATTCAAATGCACACTGTTCCAAATTTCGGCGAAATTGGACAATAAGTGCGTCTTTTATGGGTCCAAATTCTTAAATCGAGAGATCGTTCTAAATGCGCTCTTATGGGCCAATATCCTTAAATCGAGAGATCGATCCATATGCCAGCTATATCAAAATCTGGACCAATCTGAGCCGAATTGAAGAAGGATGTCGGAGGGCCTAACGCAACTCACTGTCCCGAATTTCAGCAAAATCGGATAATAAATGTGGCTTTTATGGGCCTAAGACCCCCGTCCTTCGGTGGTGGGTATAAAAAGGCTATCAAGGCTAAATAGGCGGATCGGTCTATATGGGGCTATATCAAGCTATAGTGCGATATAGCTCATCTTCGAACTTAACCTGCTAATGGACAAAAAAAGAATCTATAGTGCGATATAGCTCATCTTCGAACTTAACTTGCTAATGGACAAAAAAAAGAATCTGTGTTTCACCTCAATATGTCTGTTTGTATACTAATCTAGTCATTCCGTTTGTAACACCTCGAAATATTGATCTAGGACCCCATAAATTACATATATTCTTGATCGTCTCAACATTCTGAGTGAAATTAGCCATGTCCTTCCGTCCGTCCGTCCATCCGTCCGCCCGTCCGTCCGTCCGTCCATCCGTCCGTCCGTCCGTCCATCCGTCCGCCCGTCCATCCGTCCGCCCGTCCATCCGTCCGCCCGTCCATCCGTCCATCCGTCCGCCCGTCCATCCGTCCGCCCGTCCATACGTCCGCCCGTCCATCCGTCCGCCCGTCCATCCGTCCGCCCGTCCATCCGTCCGCCCGTCCATCCGTCCGCCCGACCATCCGTCCGCCCACCCGTTCGTCCGTCTGTTGAAACCACAATAGCGGTCGAACGCGTACAGCTAGCCGATTGCAGTTGGCAGAGATATTTAATATTGATGTACGTCGTAGAGGAATGCACATGGGTCTTATCGGTTCAGATTTGGATATAGCTCCAATATAAACCGATCTCCAAATTTGATTTCTTGAGCCTCTGGAAGCTGCAATTTTTGTCCGATTTAGCTGAAATTCTGCACATGGTGTTCAGATATGACTTTCAATAACTGTGCCATATACGATCCAAATCGGTCAAGAACCTGATATAGCACCCATTATAAAGCCATCTCCCATATAAAGCCATCTCCCGATTTGATTTCTTGAGTGCCTGGAAGCCGCAATTTTCATCCTATTTGGCTGAACTTTTGCACATAGTGTTCTGTTATGACTTTCAACCTCTGTGCCATGTACGGTCTAAATCGGTCAAGAACCTGATATAGCTCCCATATAAACCGATCTTCCGATTTGACTTCTTGAGCGCCTGGAAGCCGCAATTTTCATCCAATTTGGCTGAACTTTTGCACATAGTGTTCTGTTATGACTTTCAACAACTGTGCTAAGTACGGTCCAAATCGGTCTATAACCAGATATAGCTCCCATATAAACCGATCTCCCGATTTGACTTCTTGAGCAATTACAAACCGCAATTTTTGTCCGATTTGGATGGAATTTTGCACATAGTGTTCTGTTATAACTTTCAACAACTGTGTTAAATACGGTCCGAATCGGTCCATAACCAGATAAAGCTCCCATATAAACCCATCTCCCGATTTGAATTCTTGAGCACCTGGAAGCCGCAGTTTTTGTCCGATTTGGCTGAAATTTCGCACATAATGTTCTGTTGTAACTTCCAACAACTGTGCCAGATACAGTCCACATCGGTCAAGAACCTGATATAGCTCCCATATATACCGGTCTCCCGATTTGACTTCTTGAGCCTCTGGAAGCCGTAATTTTCCTCCGATTTGGCTGAAATTTCGCACATAATGTTCTGTTGTAACTTCCAACAACTGTGTTAAGGACGGTCTAAATCGGTACATAACCAGATATAGCTCCCTTATATACCGGTCTCCCGATTTGACTTCTTGAGCCTCTGGAAGCCACAATTTTCATCCGATTTGGCTGAAATTTTGCACATAGTGTTCTGTTACGACTTTCAACAACTGTGTCAAGTACGGTCCAAATCGGTCTATAACCAGATATAGCTCCCATATAATCCGATCTCCCGATTTGACTTGTTGAGCACCTGGAAGCCCCATTTTTTTCCGAATTGGTAGAACTTTTGCACCTAGTGTTCTGTTATAACTTTCAACAACTGTGCCAAGTATGGTTCAAATCGGTCTACAACCAGATTTAGCTCCCATATTTTAGCAGAATCCTTGGTGGTTTGTTCCCTAGATTCGGCCCGGCCGAACTTAGCACTCTTTTACTTGTTATAGACTGTAGTGTGATTTCAACAGACAGACGAACGGACATGGCTAGATCAAGAAAATATATTCCTTATAGGGTTGGAAATTGATTTTTCGTTGTGTTGTAAACGGGATGACAAAATGTATATACCCCCATCCTTCAGTTGTGGCTATAAAAATGCGTCGTTTATGTGCTTAAAGCCTTAATCGGCTGATCAATCTTCAAAGCAGTTATACCTAAATATGATCCGATCTGGATTATATCTGGGTCGGGAGTCTTAAAGCATATCACAGTTTCAAATTACACCTAACGCTGAAGATCGATCTATATGGCAACTATATATAAATATTGTCCGACCTAAACCAGATGTTGGAAGTCTTAATACAATTCACTGTTTCAAATTCCAGCGAAATCGGGCAATAATTGCAGCTGTTATGGGCCGAAGACCCAAACTCTGCAGATCGGCCTACATGGCAATTGTATCCAAATATTTTCCTATCTGCACCATGTTTGGTTCGGATATTGATGGTCCTAATAAAACTTACTGTCGTAGATTTTGTCGAAATCGATATAGAAGATATTCGGGTCGGATGTCGAGGCCCCTAGTACAACACATTGTTTCAAATATCAATGAAATTGGGTAATAAATGCGCCTGCTACGGGCTTAAGTCCCTTAATCGGCAGATTGGTATATATGACTGCAACATGTAAACATAGTCCGATATGGACCATATTCGGGTTGGATATCAATGGGCCTAATAAAGCTTAATGTTCCGAGTTTCAGCGAAATTGGGTAATAAATGCGCATCTTACGGGCTTAAGTCCCTAAATCGGCAGATCGGTCTATATGACAGCTACATCCAAAATGGGTCTGACTTGGCCCGTTGATGAACTTAATCTGCTTACAGAAGAAATAGGAGTCTGTAATAAATTTCTAGTCAATATCTCAATTTTATAAGACTGTAGCGTAATTACCAATGACGGACAGACGGACACACCGAAACACATACGGAAGGACAGTAGGACAGATACTTGGACGTCATTTAATGAACTTGGAATATTACCAAAATCAGAAATAAATATGCTTCGATGGTTTGGAAATGACTTTTTCGATGTGTTGCCAAACTGAATGACTAAGTGAATATACCCCCTATCCTATGGTAGTGGGTATAAAAATACCAAGACACACAGTATGAGAGAAAATTATTTCCTGAAAATGTAAAGCCATAACTTTAGCTTTGTCTCTTGTCAATGTCTAAGGATTTCTGTGATGATCATTGATTTATACAATTATAGAGAAATTGGTAAATTACGTTAGGATGGTGCTGAAAGGTCTTTAGGCTTTAGAACTTGGTTTTCTACACTCTAATTTTGCTAAAGAACAAATCTTCTTACTTTAGTTTGCAAAAATGATGACAAACTTCAGTGCGAAATACATGAATTTGTCTTTTAAGTTATACCAATTGGTGGGAGGGGGGTTTAATTGAAGTTTTCCTTTAAAATCCAAATGGGACAAGGTGGCAAACTGAAAAATTGTATTAAAGAATAAAACCTCAGACTGAATGCTTTGGTAGCAGTTGATAAAGTGCTAACGAATACAGGGACTTTGTTGGAGATATGGCAAGAACATTTCTAAACAAGTAACAAGTAAAAGCTTGCTAAGTTCAGCTGGGTCGAATCTTACATACCCTCCACAATGGATCGCATTTGTCGAGGTCTTTTCCCGCCATCTCTTCTTAGGCAAAAAAGGATATAAGAAAAGATTTGCTCTGCCATTAGAGCGATATCAAGATAAGGTCCGGTTCGGACCACAATTAAATTATATGTTGGAGACCTGTGTAAAATGTCAGCCAATTCGAATAAGAATTGCGACCTTTGGGGGCTGAGGAAGTCAAATAGAGAGATCGATTTATATGGGAGCTGTATCGGGCTATAGACCGATTCAGACCATAATAAACACGTATGTTGATGGTCATGAGAGGATTCGTCGTACAAAATTTCAGGCAAATCGGATAAAAATTGCGACCTCTAGAGGCTCAAGAAGTCAAGATCGCAGATCGTCTTATATGACAGCTATATCAGGTTATGGACCGATTTAAACCATACTCAGCGCAGTGGTTGGAAATAACACCAAAACACCACGTGCAAAATTTTAACCAAATCGGATAGGAATTGCGCCCTCTAGAGGCTCAAGAAGTCAAAACCCCAGATCGGTTTATATGACAGCTATATCAGGTTATGGACCGATTTTAACCATACTTGGCACAGTTATTGGATAGCATAACAAAACACGTCGTG
The DNA here is from genome assembly GCF_963082655.1 of Stomoxys calcitrans. Classification (NCBI taxonomy): domain Eukaryota; kingdom Metazoa; phylum Arthropoda; class Insecta; order Diptera; family Muscidae; genus Stomoxys; species Stomoxys calcitrans. Next base: position 173,971,264 of record NC_081554.1, read on the forward strand.
TGAAATTCCATTCCAATCGGAAAAGAATTACGCACTATAGAGGCTCAAGAAGTCAAGACCCAAGATCGGTTTATATGGCAGCTATATCAAAACATGGATCTATATGGTAAATGGGCCAAATCCCAACCGACCTACACTAATAAAAAGTATTTGTGCAAAATTTCAAGCGGCTGGCTTTACTCCTTCGATAGTTAGCGTGCTTTAGACAGACAGACAGACGGACGGACGGTCAGACGGACGGACATGGCTAGATCGATATAAATTGTTACAACGGTCAAGAACATATATACTTTATGGGATCTCAGACGAATATTTCTAGTAGTTATAAACAGAATGACGAAATTAGTATACCCCCATCCTATGGTTTGTGGAGGGTATAAAAAGGCATTAAGTTCGGCCGGGCCGAACTTTGGATTCCCACCACCTCGGGTATATATGAAAACCCCTGTCGCCACAATCCGGTGAAGATTGGATAACTTACGCACCCAAATTCGACACGGATATTGAGTGATATCTAATAAATGTAAGCCACTGTTGAATTTTTATACCCTCCACCATAAGATGGGGGTATACTAATTTCGTCATTCTGATTGTAACTACTCGAAATATTCGTCTGAGACCCCATAAAGTATATATATTCTTGATCGTCGTGAAATTTTATGTCGATCTAGCCATGTCCGTCCGTCTGTCCGTCCGTCCGTCTGTCCGTCCGTCCGTCTGTCTGTCGAAAGCACGCTATCTTCCGAAGGAGTAAAGCTAGCCGCTTGAAATTTTGCACAAATACTTCTTATTAGTGTAGGTCGGTTGGTATTGTAAATGGGCCATATCGGTCCATGTTTTGATATAGCAGCCATATAAACCGACCTTGGGTCTTGACTTCTTGAGCCTCTAGAAGGCGCAATTCTTATCCGATTGGAATGGAGTTTTGCACGACGTGTTTCGTTATTATATCCAACAAGAAGTCAAGAACCAAGATCGGTTTATATGGCAGCTATATCAGGTTATGTACCGATTTGAACCATACATGCCACAGTTGTTGGATATCATAACAAAATACCTCGTGCAAAAATTCATTCAAATCGGATAAGAATTGCGCTCTCTAGAGGCTCAAGAAGTCAAAACCCAAGATCGGTTTATATGATAGCTATATCAGGTTATTTACCGATTTGAACCATACTTGGCACAGATGTTGGATATCATAACAAAACACTTCGTGCAAAAATGCATTCAAATCGGATAAGAATTGCGCCCTCTAGAGGCTCAAGAAGTCAAGAACCAAGATCGATTTATATGACAGCTATATCAGGTTATGTACCGATTTTAACCATACTCGGCACAGTTGTTAGATATCACAGTAAAACACATCGTGCAAAAGTTTATCGCAATCGGATAAGAATTGCGCACTCTAGAGGCTCAAGAAATCAAGACCCAAGATCGATTTATATGGCAGCTATATCAGGTTATGGTCTGATTTACACCATACTCAGCACAGTTATTTGAAATCATAACAAAACACTACGTGCAAAATTTTATTCCAATCGGATAAGAATTGCGCCCTCTAGAGGCTCAAGAAGTCAAGACCCAAGATCGGTTTATATGGCAGCTATATCAGGTTATGGTCTGATTTACACCATACTCAGCACAGTTATTTGAAATCATAACAAAACACTACGTGCAAAATTTTATTCCAATCGGATAAAAATTGCGCACTCTAGAGTCTCAAGAAGTCAAGAACCAAGATCGGTTTATATGACAGCTATATCAGGTTATGTACCGATTTGAACCATACATGCTACAGTTGTTGGATATCATAACAAAATATCTCGTGCAAAAATTCATTCAAATCGGATAAGAATTGCGCTCTCTAGAGGCTCAAGAAGTCAAAACCCAAGATCGGTTTATATGACAGCTATATCAGGTTATGTACCGATTTGAACCATACTCGGCACAGTTGTTAGATATCACAGTAAAACACATCGTGCAAAAGTTTATCGCAATCGGATAAGAATTGCGCACTCTAGAGGCTCAAGAAATCAAGACCCAAGATCGATTTATATGACAGCTATATCAGGTTATGAAGCGATTTGAACCATACATGCCACAGTTATTGGATATCATAGCAAAATACCTCGTGCAAAAATTCATTCAAATCGGATAAGAATTGCGCACTCAAGGCTCAAGAAATCAAGACCCAAGATCGGTTTATGTGGCAGCTATATCAGGTTATGAACCGATTTGAATCATACTTGGCACAGTTGTTGGAAGTCATAACAAAACACGTTATGCAAAATTTCAGTCCAATCGGATAAGAATTGCGCCCTCTAGAGGCTCAAGAATTCAAGACCCAAGATCGGTTTGTATGACAGCTATATCAGGTTATGGGCCGATTTGAACCATACTCGGCACAGTTGTTAGAAATCACAGTAAAACACATCGTGCAAAAGTTTATCGCAATCGGATAAGAATTGCGCACTCTAGAGGCTCAAGAAGTCTGTTTAGACCAAACCCTTGAAAATGTTGAAAGATTATATGAAAACCCTAATTCCTAATAAGCTTTAAATAATCCCCATATACTTGAATTTGCCGTCATGAAACATATGTTCATGACGTTTATGGCAATTTTCGCCTTGTTTAAAAATCATGTTATAATGATAATTTCCGCTTTAGCTCGACGGCAAATCGTTCTTGTTCAACCTCTGTCGTCAAACTGATAGGTAAGGCTTAGTCCGCCGAGAAATAAATCCAACTTATCATTATAATCCTAAATCGAGTGTTTTGTTTTTCTTGCTATTCTTTCTTTTCATTTGTCCATCTGGAACACTCTCCTTAATATATTTGGGGAGTCGCAAGTTCAAAAGAAACCTGTTTTGTTTTGTATTTGCATTCGGCTCATCGTGTTCTATCTCCACTGCAGATCCATCCAGCTTCCATTTACACATCATCATTTTTGGTCCAATTCGAATCGGATCATTGCTTACGGAGAACACGCAGAGATTTCAATTCCAGATCATCGCCCATACCTATCATCGAACGGCAGCAACAGGTTAGTTTGCATTTATGCATTGCTTCTATGGTTATTCGTAGATAATGTGCTTTACAGTGAAGTAGATCAAGCTAATGAAACAAGTTAAATCAAATTTTGCACGTGGAACATAATTTATTACATTTGTGTTTCTGTAAAAACGTAAAGAGCGTGAGATTTTTAAAGATTTTAAATTCTGGAATGTCAGAAATTAGAAGTTTACAAGAAATCCAATAAAAAGTGTGACATCTGATCTGTACTACGATCGAATAATCATCAACTGTTTTGAGTCCACTAACAAAATCTGCCGATCCATGTCAGAGGCAGTTGGGGTCCATTTTTTATGAGAAAGCTGATCACCAAAAGCTGTCCGAAGTTTTTTCATCAAATGCATGACATGCAACTTTTCGTTTCAGGTGATTATATTTATACTTCATATTGCACATTTCTTGATAGCGATAATTTTTCATTATAACACATAAAGTGCTGTCGTGGCTGCTAGAACGCAACATAGTCATTTTAACATTGAAGTCCGTCTGTCTCTGCTGAGAATATTACAGGCACCCCGCCAATTCTAATTGTTTCGCTTCACTTCGTTTCTTTTGAAACCGACGTAGTCAACCAAATACCAATACTTTAGGGAGACTTCTTCTCTTGAGTGATGTACACTGGATTAATTACGAATTAATCTCGTAGGTTATATTGTGTTCGAGCATTATCACTCTCTTTATATGTCTCACTGTCTTTTGCATTGGAGAGCTTTTGTTTACAAAGACTTTCGCTGCGGACGAGAATAGCTGAAATCTGTGGTACCTTCACAAAAATACATACATATCGTAGTCAACTTTATTGCCGAATGGTCTTTTGAATATTAAGTGTTATATCCCAGTACACATAACGATAGCTGATGTATTGATATTTTAAGCGCATTATATACAGAGTTTATTAAGGAGACATGAGGAAATTTATTATTTGACCTTTATATCGAGTCCGTAGAAAAAGGTATGAGAAGTCCACCACAAGAACCATTTCAGCTCCGAGATTTGAACACCAGAAACATACAGCTTGTTTTTTAGTACTGTTGAATATTGCTGCATCAAGATCCATGCTCAGTGTTCACAGAATATGATGTATGTATGAGACTTTATCTTCCAGACTATTACATTTCTATTGAAGAATATTTTTGTATGACACTGTATGTGTTGCAATATTTTTTTGGGACCTAACATAGTCGTATTGGCAGCCAAGTCTGTCTGTCGCTGCTAGACATACAACCTCTCTTCTAGTAGCTACGAGCAGAGAGCTATTTTGCTATCTTATATATTTTGTTTCGTTCCATATAGCTCCATTAATAAAAATCCCATGTGCACACACTGTTGTTATGAGAGACGTAAGCTCTTGAGTGATGTTTTCTTTGAAGAGTGCTTGAAGTTGATCTCTTGAGTGATATTTTAATTCGAAGATTGGAAGTCCCATTTTATGTCTCTCTCTCTTTTTGCTTCTTCTTCCATGTTTTGTTTGGTTGCCATTCCAATCATAAGGTCAATGACCGTGGTTTCCAATAACTTTCGCTAAAGAGCTGAAACAGCTGACCGCTGTCGTATTTCTAAACAAACATACGCACATACTTATGGAAATTTTTTGAGTTTGAAGTTGAGACATCTTTTGGATATTTATATTAATACCGCATCCCAGCGAACACTTCCAATGTCTTTATAATATTCCTATTGACTGCATTTTTCTAAATTTATGAGGACATTTCGGAAGTGTTTTATATTGTGTCTGCAAGATTTCGTTTGACGAGCATTAGGCTCGGAAAAAATTGGAATATTTATACGAATAGAGGGCGTTTCTACGATTTGATTTTCGAAGTTCACGCATTTTCCTACCATTATAAATGCTGAGACGTGTCTCTGTATAGGCTATCTTGCTCAGAGATATTTATCTTTTCGCTGTCCATATTTTGATTTTTTCTATCCTATTCGAAATTTTTTCTTAGCAGATCGTGGAATTTATTTCCTAATTTGTATTTAGTCATTGGTCGCTGCGTGTCCAGACGCAATTTGCTGTAATTGGGACAGATTCGTTTTCGACATATCCTTTTGTTTTTTCCGGAGAGGAGTGATCGAAGGATTCCTTCCGGATATTGGAGAAGGCCTCTGGATTTTGTCCAGATTTTGTTTGTGTTATTGCCTTTCGATTTTAGTTTTATTCTACCACGAAATGTCTCTCAACAGATACATCAGGATTGCCGATAGAATGGTCGAGTTCGAGGCTTTCCTTAACGATAAGCAGGCTCCCATGTCCTCATCGTTTCTCCTCGAGACACATATGGAGGAATTGTCCAAAACCTGGGCGGAATTTAGAATCTCTTACGAGCAGTGCTTACAGGATATTGAAAGTGAGGCGGACGGGGAATTAGATGGGAAGGGCAATTCGGATGAGGCCTCGGAAGTGACTATGGTCAAGGCAAAATACAATAGCACCTATTCAACGTATTGTCGATGCCATGCACAATTACAGGAACTGCACTTCGCGTTAATGTCCCCAAAGCAAACCCGGAGTCCTCAGTCAATTCCTTGCCCGAACACTGGACTCATTACGGGCCCTTGCCCACAACCTGGGTTCAAACTGCCCCCTTGCGAGATACCTCTGTTTAGTGGTGACTACTCATCGTGGCCCACATTTAGGGACGTGTTTACGGCGGTCTGTTCGAAGAATTCAAGGTTAAGCGCAGTTGAAAAACTCTTCCACCTTAACCAAAGGACCCAAGGAGAACCCCATGACATAGTCAGCAAGTTCCCCCTGACCAATGAGAACTTTGAACTGGCTTGGAGTAACCTTTCCTCTCGATACGAGAACAAGCGGGTCCTGGTTAATATCCAGTTGAAATCCCTGTTTAATCTCCCACATATCACCACGGAATCTGGAGACTCGATTAAGAAGCTTCAGAGGGATATGAACTCTTGCATCTCATTACTTAAATTGTATGATATAGATGTTGAGAGCTGGGGACCGATCTTTGTGTTTATTTGTTCAAACCGTCTTCCGGATACTACGCTCACGCTGTGGGAGCAATCATTACCTGACAAGACCGGGATTCCGGAATGGTCTGAGTTAGATAGTTTTCTGACGAGTCGGCATCGAACACTCGAATCCGTGTCGGAGATTAGGAGAAAATATACCGCAGTCCCCAGTGGGAATTCTGTATCGAAGGGCAAGTCCAGTCCGAATCCGAACATGAAGAATATTCGGGCATTCCAGAACAATGTGAACCAAACCAAGTGCGTACTATGTCCGACTGAACTTCATGTTATAAGGAAATGTCCAAGGTTTTTGAATATGGATGTTGCCCATAGATTTGATGAGATTAAGAAGAATGCTCTGTGTATAAATTGCTTTTCGAAAGTGCATACCTTGAAAAAATGTACTAGCAGGTTTTCATGTGCGAAGTGCAATAAACGGCATAACACCCTACTTCACCGCGAAACTAGTAATCCCCCTTCTGATCCACCGGTCGTCAGCTCAAATGCTACCCAGGCTGTAGCAACTGCCTCAAATAGCTCGAATCAATCTGAAATACAGTCCACTAGTACGACCAATCCGGTCATACAAACTTGCTTTTCCAGCAGTTCAAGAGGAGTTCTCCTGGGCACTGCGCTTGTTAATATATCCCACGGGGAGTTGACGTACATAGCACGGGCGTTGGTAGACTCGGGTTCAGAGGGTACTTTCATGTCTGAAAAGCTATTCAACACACTTCGACTTCCTTTTAAACGTAGATCTGCTACGGTATCTGGTCTGAACAACACGATTTCTGCAGCTGTTCAGAAGGAATGTACCTTCACACTGGGGTCTATTAAAGACCCAGCGATCGAGATTTTCACGACGGCCCTGGTGGTGCCCCATTTATCGGGAGATCTCCCATCTCGTACCATTGACCCATCCATTATTTCGGAGATCCCGAAGATACCCCTCGCAGATCCCCGTTTCTTCAAGAGTTCGAATATCGATCTGTTGATTGGGGCGGATCTACTCCCTTCCATAATGCTCTCGGGCATTATTAGGGAAATCTGTGGGACATTAATGGCGCAGGAGACCGTCTTCGGCTGGCGCAGGAGACCGTCTTCGGCTTACAGGACCAGCACCTGCTCAACCTATCTCCACATTTTCCACGATTGTTTCATATTTTTGTGAAATCTCCTTAGACAAGGAAATTTCAAGGTTTTGGGAGGTGGAGGATCTTCCACGGAAGAAGTTTTTATCTCCAGAGGACATATTTTGTGAGAATCTATATACCACCACAACAAGAAGAAATCCAAATGGCAGATATGAGGTATCCCTCCCGTTCAAATCTGATTATCCAGAGGGGATAAGTATTGGAAAATCCAGAAATTGTGCGTTGGCTCAGTTTTTAAGAAACGAGGCCCGTTTGATGCGCAATTCCAGTTTTAAATTGGAATATGATCAAGTCTTGGATGAATATATATCCCTTGGACATATGTCCGAAATTCAGTCCAATGATGAGTCTAACCTGACGCGACACTATTACTTGCCTCATCACGCGGTTGTAAAACCCGAAAGTACCACCACCAAGGTACGTGTGGTATTTAATGCCTCTTCTTCATCATCCAATGGAGTTAGTCTCAATGATGTCCTTTATACAGGTCCGGTCTTGCAACAGGACCTTACAATCCTTATTCTTAAGTGGCGTTTTTTCCGATACGTCTTTAATGGTGACATAACTAAAATGTATCGACAGATTATGATAAACCCGGAACATTCTGCGTATCAACGCATTCTATTTCGCCGAAGTCCGAATGACACCATCAAGGACTATGAATTGAGGACTGTCACTTTCGGGGTTAACTGTGCCCCATTTTTAGCCATCCGCACAATGTTGCAATTGGCTGATGATGTCCAGATGACACATCCACTGGCAAGTGGAATTATTCGAAACTCCATGTACGTTGACGACGTCCTATCCGGAGCTCATTCAATTAAGGCTGCGATAGAAGCCAGGGATCAGTTAATTACTGCTTTAAAGTCCGCAGGTTTCTCTATCCGAAAATGGACATCAAACTCTAAGAAAATTATTACCGATCTTCCTCCAGATCAACTACTTAATGAGGATTTTCTCGAACTGGATGACAGTAGTATGGCAAAAACTCTTGGAATCCGATGGAATGCGCGGTCGGACTCCTTCTTTTTTACTTTAAGTTGTCTTCCATCTCCATGTCTGTATACTAAGAGGGAAGTCCTTTCACAGATATCAAAGTTATTTGATCCTGCAGGATGGCTTGCACCTTATATCATTTTGGCCAAAATGATAATGCAAGAAATTTGGATCGAACGTACCGATTGGGATGACCAAATAACTGAGACGTCCTTGGAGAAATGGCAGTCGTTCTTATCTGCATACCAGTATATCGATTCTGTCAGAATACCACGTTGGTTCGATTATCAGCCCGGTAGTGAAATCCAATTCCATGGATTTAGCGATGCTTCAGAAAAAGCATACGCAGCTGCTCTTTATATCCGAGTTAAGAGCAAAGAATCCGTTTGCACCCACTTAGTATGCTCCAAAACCAAAGTAGCTCCTCTTAAGACTTTGTCCATCCCTCGATTGGAATTATGCGGGGCTACATTATTGGCAGAGATAATAGATCATATCATTCCGCAGCTACAGATTGATAGCTATTCCATTTTTTGTTGGACCGACTCCACAATTGTCCTTTCATGGCTAGCCAAACCACCTTGTTACTGGACAACATTTGTCGCAAACAGGGTGTCCAAAATAACTCAGGTTGTTAGTCCAAAGGACTGGTATCATGTACGATCGGAGTCTAATCCTGCCGACCTTGCGAGTAGAGGCTCTTATCCTCAGCACCTTGTTGACAACCACCTGTGGTGGTATGGGCCAGATTGGCTTTCGAGGCAGCCTGACAGCTGGCCAACGGTTAATGGCGGAATTTATGAAGCGATAGATATTGAGAGAAAATCTATCAAGGTCAACTTTTCCTTTTTCAGTAATTTTGAGGATATTCTTGGAAGGTTTTCGTCCCTGCCGAAGGCATTGCGGGTCGTTGCATATGTATATAGATTCTTCTATAGCACCCATCCAAATTTCCGCTCAGATTTTCACCGGTCGTCAAAGGATGTATCATCAACCGAAATAGCTCTTATTCAGTCAAGGCTTATAATAATGAGTCAAAAGGCTAGTTATCCAGATGAGTACTTGAATTTGTCCGCCAAAACGCAGATTGATCCTTCAAGTACAATTCTGAGTTTAAATCCTTTCATCGATCACGAAGGGATTATGAGGGTTTGTGGAAGATTGACTTCATCGCCGTCGTTGACGTACGATGAACGACATCCCATTTTGCTTCCATACAATTGTCAATTTTCACGCCTGCTAGTGCGATTTATCCACGATATAAGTCTACATGGGGGTAATCAACTGGTCCTAAAGTTGATTCGTATGAAGTACTGGATCCCGAGGGCCAAGAATCTTATTAAGGCTGCCATAAACAAGTGTAAACCCTGCGTTATTTATAGGCACAAGTGCCATGAGCAGCTTATGTCCTCGCTTCCGCCAGAGAGGACGGAAATATCTCGTCCCTTCACTCATACCGGACTAGACTTTGCCGGCCCGTTTGACATAAAAAGCTTTTCCGGGAGAAATTGTCGCATGACGAAGGGCTACGTATGTGTCTTCGTCTGTTTCGCGACGAAGGCCATCCACCTTGAAGCCACTTCTGATCTCTCCACTCCTACATTCTTGGCCGCGTTTAGTCGATTTATATCCAGAAGAGGTTGCCCTCTTCACTTGCACTCCGATAATGGCACTACTTTTGTAGGAGCATCAAAGATTATATCCAAGGAATTTATTCAAGCCTCCCATAATGCTGTCACAGCTAATTATGCACACCAGAACTTGACATGGCACTTCATTCCGCCTGGAGCACCCCATATGGGTGGACTATGGGAGGCTGGAGTGAAAAGTTTCAAAATCCACTTCCGAAAGGTTGCCAGTAACTTCAAACATACTCTCGCCCAATATCTCCAATGTCCGAGAATCCGACCGACATGTCTGCTCTCACTCCTGGGCACTTCTTAATAGGCACACCTATCCTTGTGCCTATTGAACCTAACGTTCATGAAAATCCAATGTCTGTGATAAACAGGTGGCAACGGCTAAAAGTTATCCACCACCATTTTTGTAACCGCTGGAAGGATGAGTATCTCAAGGAGCTCCATAAGCGCCATAAATGGCAAACTCCCACAAAAGACCTTGAAACGAATACAATGGTGGTCATAAGAGAGGATAATCTACCTCCAAATTCTTGGCGATTAGGGAGAGTCTCCAAGGTTTATCCTGGCCCGGATAAAAGGGTTCGTGTAGCTGACATCCTTACGGAACGAGGCGTTGTTAAACGACCAATCACCAAACTTGTTTTGCTTCCATTCGTCACTTCACCTTAACTGCCTTCTACGAATAGCCTAGATATCATGAGTCCGCAGAATAAAATAGCAATCCTAAATCTTTTCGGAACCATACTTACAGTAAACCATGCGGAATCAAAAGCCCTCCTCCAGTACCAAACTCAATGAGTACGTCTGTCGAATATGCAGACAAAAACACGCGTTAAGGAAATGTAAAAGATTTTTGAATATGAACACGGCAAAACGTCTTCAGATAGTACAAACCTATGGATACTGCAGAAATTGTTTGGCACACTCTCATTCACAGGGATCATGTTTTACCAAAACTGGTTGCAAATACTGCCAAGGAAAACATCATAGCTTACTGCATCTGCATCCACGATTAAAAAAGGATAAACCTTCACGCCGTAAGCAAAGAACTCTTCGAGGGGAACCTGAGCCTAAACCATCAACCAGTGCTGCTGGAGCCGCACGAAACAGGTCCCAAAAAACCGAGTCAAAGGACAGGACAACACCAACCGAAACTGACTACAGTAATACCTCACTGTCCGCAATTCTGAAGCAAAATCTAATGACACTCCTTCCTACTGCCGTTGTCAAGATACTCAGCCCCAAAGGAGAACGTAAGATTCGCTGCCTTTTGGATACAGGGTCAAAATTCAGTTATATTTCAAAGAAGATAGTTGATTCTCTTGGTCTAACGACTTTGACTCTCGAAGAGGAGGCGATTTGCCCTCTCACGCTGGTCTCGATTTACGACTCTGGGGTCAAAATAGACACCACACTTCGAATGAATAATCGGATCAATATCCATACTCCCAGCAAATCACTGCCAAGAAACTTTACTCAAAATTTTCATAATCTTCTTCTATCAGACGAAAAGTTTTGCGAGTCTGCACCCATCGACGTAATACTCGGAGTCGATATTTATTCTCGAGTTATCACAGAAGGCATCCTTATCCGAACGGGGCTTCCGACAGCCCAAAATACCATCTTCGGCTGGACCCTTTATGGGATTTGTTCCTTATAAACATAGTTTAAAAAAAAAAAAAAAAAAAAAAATCATTTGAAAACGAATTAAGGTCTTAAACTGAAATCAAAAGCTCACTACTCACTGAAATAAGCACATACTGAATACCAATGCATAATGTAAACTAATTTACTTATTTACAATTAGTATAAGTCCTCATGAATTACTACTTTCATACTATTAATTAATACAATATTGAATTTGAAATTAACTATTATATTATAATTAGAATTTTACACGATCATTGCGAATTTATCCTTACGATATGATTAACCTTCTGTTTGCAGAATTATATCCTGCAAGGGGGGCGGAATGTTTAGACCAAACCCTTGAAAATGTTGAAAGATTATATGAAAACCCTAATTCCTAATAAGCTTTAAATAATCCCCATATACTTGAATTTGCCGTCATGAAACATATGTTCATGACGTTTATGGCAATTTTCGCCTTGTTTAAAAATCATGTTATAATGATAATTTCCGCTTTAGCTCGACGGCAAATCGTTCTTGTTCAACCTCTGTCGTCAAACTGATAGGTAAGGCTTAGTCCGCCGAGAAATAAATCCAACTTATCATTATAATCCTAAATCGAGTGTTTTGTTTTTCTTGCTATTCTTTCTTTTCATTTGTCCATCTGGAACACTCTCCTTAATATATTTGGGGAGTCGCAAGTTCAAAAGAAACCTGTTTTGTTTTGTATTTGCATTCGGCTCATCGTGTTCTATCTCCACTGCAGATCCATCCAGCTTCCATTTACACATCATCAAGTCAATACCCAAGATCGGTTTATATGGCAACTATATCAAAACATGGACCGATATGGCCCATTTACAGTACCAACCGACCTATACTAAAAGGAAATATTTGTGCAAAATTTCAAGAGGCTAGCTTTACTCGTTCGGAAGTTGGCGTGCTTTCGACAGACGAACGGACATGGCTAGATCGACATAAAATTTCACGACGATCAAGAATATATATACTTTATGGGGTCTCAGACGAATATTTCGAGTATTTACAAACAGAATGACGAAATTGGTATACCCCCATCCTATGGTGGAGGGTATATTAATCGCACGAAAATGTTCACGATTTAATTCCATTTTTTGGGTGAGATGTTTTAGCTTACTGTAAACAATACAAATAACGCTCGTATGTCAAAACTTTCTGAGTACGTCTAACCCCAAAAATGTCAAGCTTTACGCTAGAGCTGTCAGTTGGCAGATTGCCACACAAGGTTTTTCCAATTACAAAATATAAAAGGCAGCCATTCTATTCCTTTGCAAGTCAGCGTCCTTGTGTCTGTCCATCTGTCGGACAGACGGAGGGCCAAGGCTAAATCGACTTGTCAAGACGATCAAAAATATATAAAACTTTTAGGGTCTCTGATAAATATTTCAATGTATTCAAAACGGAATGAGTAAATAAGTATACCCCCCATCCTAATGTGAAGCTTCGGATGGATACCCACCACCTCGGGTATATATGATTTTAACCTAATTCGGCATGGTCATTGTGTGGTCTAATAAATACAAGTCACTGTTCAATTATGTAGAAAAAAAAATATTGCTTTTTTGGCAATTATATCCAAATATACACCGATCTGAACCATATAGGATACGGTTGTCTAGAATCCTAACATAGGTTAGGCTGGGTAATCCGCCCCATGCCACTATGGACATACTCTAAAGCCAGTAATCGGCTTGTTGTGCGTTCTAAATACAAAAAAAAAGTAAACTCGAAAAAGAAAATCTGAGTTTGGAGTTCTGTGCTACTTACAAAATCCTTAATTGTTTTCCGTGCCACACCCCCAAGTTGGTTCATGTCCCTAATCCTAACATAAGTCACTGTGCCAAGTTTCAGCGAAATCGGATAACAAATGCGCCTCTTATGGGGCCAAGACTTTAAATCGATAGATCGGACTATATGCAGCTATATTCAAATCCGGACCGATCTGGACCAATTGAACAAAGGTAGTCGAAGGGCTTAACACAATACGATGTCCCAAATTTGAGCGAAATCGGACAATAAATGCGCCATTTATGGCCCCAAAACCCTAAATCGAGAGATCGGTCTGTATGGCTTCGCCTTCTGTGCCATATTCCAGAAGTATGTCGAGGGCTTAACTTAACTCACTGTCCCAAATTTTGGCAACATCGGACAATAAATGCGCCTTTTATGGCCCCAAAACCTAAAACCGAGAGATCGGTCTATATGGCAGTTATATCCAAATTTGGGCCGATCTGTGCGATAATGCAGAAGCATGTCAAGGGGCTTAACTTAACTCACTGTCCCAAATTTCGGCGACATCGGCCAATAAATGCGTGTTTTATGGGTCAAAAACCTAAAATCGAAAGATCGGTCTATATAGCAGCTACATCCGAATCTAGACCAACCTGGGCCAAAATAAAGAAGGTTGCCGAAGGGCAACATCTCACTGTCCCAACATCTGACTGTCCCATATTTTGGCAAAATCGGATAATAAATGTTCCTTTTATGGGCCTAAGACCCTAAATCGGCGAAACGGTCTATATGGCAGCTGTATCCAAACATGGATCGATCTGGGCCAAATTGAAGAAGGATGTCGAAGGGCCTAACACAACCCACTGTCCCAAATTTCAATAAATTCGGATAATAAATGTGGCTTTTATGGGCCTAAGACCCTAAATCGGCGAAACGGCCTATATGGCAGCTATATCCAAATCTGGACCGATCTGGGCCAAATTGAAGAAGGATGTCGAAGGGCCTAACATAACTCACTGTACCAAATTTCAGCAAAATCGGATAATAAATGTGGCTTTTATGGGCCTAGGACCCTAAATCGGAGGATCGGTCTATATGAGGGCTATATCAAGATATAGTCCGATATAGCCCATCTTCGAACTTAGCCTGCTTATGGAAAATAATCTGTGCAAAGATTCAGCTTAATATCTCTATTTTTATACCCTCCGCCATTGGATGGTTGCATACTAATTTCGTCATTCTGTTTGTAGCTCTCCAAAATATTCGTCTACAAATATAAACATTCTTGAACGACATGACATTTTAAGTCGATCTGGCGTTATTCGTCCATCTGTCCGTCTGTCTGTCTGTCGAAAGCACACTAACTTTCGAAGGAATAAAACTAGCCGCTTGAAAATTTGCACAAGTACTTCATAGTAGCGTAGGTAATTTGGGAATGTAAATGGGCCATATCGGTCCATGTTTTGATATAGCTGCCAAATAAACCGATCTTGGGTCTTGACTTCTTCAGCCTCTAGAGGGCGCAATAAGGGGGGGGGATAAGGATATCCGATTTGGCTGAAATATGGCGTGACGTGTTTCGTTATGATTTTCAAAAACTGTGCTAAGTATGGTGGAAATCGGTCTATAACCTGATATAGCTGTCATATAAACCGATCTGGGGTTTTGACTTGTAGAGCCTCTAGAGGGAGTAATTATTATTCAACTCGGCTGAATAACGGCTTCTCCTATAACATACGTGTCAAATATGGTCCGAATCGGACCATAGCCTGATTCAGCTCCCATATAAACCGATCTCCGTATTTTACTCCTTGGGCCTCTAAAGGCTGAGCCATTTCTTGTTCGAATTGGCTGAAATTTTACACAATGACTTCTACTATGGTCTCCAACGTTCAGTTCAGAAGTCAGAATGAAGTCCGCAAATTCAACCAAAGAATCAAACATCAAACCGATGGCTTTGATAATGGATAATGAAGGAAATCTGATAACTAATACAGATATTATGCTGAGGATATGGAAGGAACATTTGACCCAGCTGTTAGAGAAGAGGAGAGCTAGCGACCCGATTGAAGAACAACAAGGCTTCAGGAGCCAATGGGTTGCCCGCTGAACGATTTAAGGCCAGAGGCGACACGACAATGTAGAGTATGTATCGGCTCATCTGAGGAAAGAATGAAATCAGCGTAACAGCAACTCGTTGGAAAACAACAAGGCAGGTTTTAGAAGTTTTCTACAGAACTATTTAAAATCGAAACAATACAGTGATGTGGTATATACATATATTTACATCAGCTTCTCTGGGCAATTTGTCAAGAACAACATACAACATATTTTCGATCTATGGCTAGTATACAAAAAGGGAGACAGGACAGTATGTGTAGAGATGGGCATTTAGGCGATCCATAGCCCACACATGGGGCATTGATCCCGGAAAATTTCCCCTTAAAAACCCAATGTGTGGGAATTTATTGGGTATTTATTGAGTAAATGCCACCCTTTAAGCATGTCCCAACTACTTAGGAAAAAAAGTCTCCTTCCCAACTCATGCTAATGCCATAATAATGAACTTAGGACCATTAAAGACATTACTAAACCACTGTTCTTTTTTACTTACAATCAGTCCAGACAAACTGCCACATGCTGACAAAGACCGAAAAAGAAATCATTTAATTTAAACTTAGATATCAACCAAGATTGATCTTTTTTTTCACATAAGATTCAATTGAATCAAATGGAATTAGATTGGATTGCGTTGCCTTGCTTTGCTCTGCTCTGCTATTGCATGGAATCATTTTCCCAGCTTGTTGTATCACTTTGCTGTAGCACAGAAATCCACTATGGCTTCGAGCGGTCACAGAGCTTCACACCATGGCAAAGTTTAAACGAGAATTGACGGAAATTGTTCTAATCTTTACTTAGATTTTGCTTTGAAATTACCTTTGACGCCTTGTGCGTGTCTAGTCTTAAGAAATAAACTACAGCAGACAATTTCTCAAGCAACTATTTTTTGTTTTTTGCTTGAGAAAAAGGAAACTGGCGAAAAGCTATGGAAGTAAATCAGGTTTATAAAGACGTTTGCATATGGTTCATCTCATAAGATATGAACTACTTGGATGGTTGCTCAGATAGGCATATGCGAATTTTATTGATATGGAAAGTGTCTGGGGAAAGAAATATTACTTATGAAGAAATGTTTTGACTGAAAAGACAAGAAGATTGAGTAGGTCTTTCGATGACAGTTGTTCGTTTCGAGAAATCAGTCCAAGAGTAACACTGAATGGTAGGATTGGTAGTGGAAGTATTCTGGGACGAATACGAGAACTATGGTAGTGGCCTTGGATTATGAGGGAAGATTCATAATATTTGGAAGCAGATGTGCAGACTCTGAAAAAGAGCTCTCTGCAAGAACTGAAAAGTTTAGGTTATGTTAGGTTTAAATGACAGTCTGCCATCAGACTCATTTAGACGTGTTCTTCCATTGCAATACCACAGGAACAGAAGAAGGAAGAAGCCTTCTTGTTCCTACCGCTAAACCAACCAGATCGCTTTAAAAAACAACTTGCGAATGTTCACACCGCTGAATCAGAAGGGTTCTCAAAGAAATGAGAACCTAAAGTGGAACTTCTTGTGACGGCTAGTGCGGGACACGCACACATAAGATGTCTTCGATGACACGCACACAGAAGATGTCTTCGATGACACGCACACAGAAGATGTCTTCGATGACCTCACAGTTTCCGCAAAAGTCGTTGCTGGCAACCTTCAGTCTGTCAGCATGTTTTCCGATTAGACAGTGACCTGTCATGACGGACATAATGACTGAGACATCTTTTCTAGCCAATGACAGCAAAGCGGTAGACCTCTTTAAGATGTCTTCGATGACACGCACACAGAAGATATCTTCGATGACCTCACAGTTTCCGCAAAAGTCGTTGCTGGCAACTTTCAGTCTGTCAGCATGTTTTCCGATTAGATAGTAACCCGTCATGACGGACATAATGACTGAGGCATCTTTTCTAGCCAATGACAGCAAAGCGGTAGACCTCTTTAAGTCTAGCTTAGGCCACATAGTTTTGGAATGCTCACAGTTCCCTCTTTGTGACCATCTTTCATTCGTTGTCCTTCGGGCCTGGTCCTGTAAACTTAGCTCAGATGTTGCTAGAGGCATACCAACAGATTTCAGTATCCCTGGAATGTGTGGGGTAGTTCCTAGTCCTACAAGCTCGTCCGCTTTACAATTTCGTGGGATTTCAGTATCCCTGGAATGTGTAGGGCAGTTCCTAGTCCCACAAGCTCGTCCGTTTTACAATTCCGTGGGATATATCTGTGGGCTGGCAACCAGAACAGGGGAATTTCGAACTTTTCCGCCATCTTGTTGAGAGATCTGCGACAGTGTCGAGGGCGGTTTTCGTGTTCAGAAGTACGTTCTCCAGGGATTTAATGGCTGCCTGGCTGTTTGAGAAGATATTTATGCCAATTGACGTAATGACATTACATCTTAGCCAGTCCACCACCTCCTTAATGGCAAGAATCTCCGCTTGATACACAATGCAGTGGTCGTGTAACCTTTTCGATATAACCAGTTCTAGTACACCCCAAAGTCCACCTGGTCGTTTAGTTTGTAACCATCCGCATAGAAGTCTGTATAACTTCTGTTGCCAGGGATATCGTAATTCCAATCGGTTCTATCAGGAATATAGGTACAGTACTTTTTATCAAAAAGCGGATGAGGAAGGGTGTAATCCACACTGCCTGGAACATCGGATATTGTATCAAGGATAACTTAGTGTCAGGAGGCCACCGTAGCGCAGAGGTTAGAATGTCCGCCTATGACACTGAAGGCCTGGGTTCGAATCCTGGCGAGACCATTGGAAAACATTTTCAGCGGTGGTTTTCCCCTCCTAATGCTGGCAACATTTTAGAGGTACTATGCCATGTAAAACTTCTCTCTAAAGAGGTGTCGCACTGCGTCACCCCGTTCGGACTCGGCTATAAAAAGGAGCCCCCTTATCATTGAGCTTAAACTTGAATTGGACTGCACTCATTGATATTTGAGAAGTTTTCCCCTGTTCCTTAGTGAGCAAAATTTTCAATTTGATAACTTAGTGTCCGTAGCCGCCACATGGCCAATGAGATAGCTCCCCTAACCTCACGGCAGTGTTCGCTTCAATTTGTCTAGCCACAATGTTCAGAGGCAAAAGATGTAGCATTAAACTCAGTGTATCAGATGGTGTCGTTCTCAGTGAGGCTGTGATGCACTAAGAAGCCATTCTTTGGATCCGATTAAGTATTGAGCAGTAGGTGGACTTTTGAAGCGCCATCCACAAGACCACAACACCATATAGCATTATAGGTCTGACAACTGCAGTATCTACCCAATGCATGACAAGCAGTCTAAACCCCCAACTTTTGCCAGGTGTTTAAGGCCAGAGTTGCCTATCTTGCCCTTTCCAAAATATTGGATTTGATCCGTTGACTAACTCATTCGGTAACATGGTGGACTGCAACGAAGAAGAAGTGCATGATTAAAACTTCTGGTCTAACGAACATGTGGATGTGGCATAAGTGGGGTTACCGCCCGCCACATGACCAATGAGAAAGCTCCCCTAACCTCACGGCAGTGTTCGCTGCAATTTGTCTAGCCACCATGTTCAGAGGCCATAGATGTAGCATTGAATTCAGTGCATCAGATGGTGTCGTCCTCAGTGCGGCTGTGATGCACAAACAAGCCATTCTTTGGATCCGATTAAGTATTGAGCAGTAGGTGGACTTTTGAAGTGCCATCCACCAAACCACAACACCATATAGCATTATAGGTCTGACAACGGCAGTATATACCCAATGCATGACACGCGGTCTAAACCCCCAACTTTTGGCAGGTGTTTAGGGCCAGAGTTGCCTTTGTTGATCTTTCCAAAATGTTGGATTTGATGCGTTGACTAACACGTTCGGTAACATGGTGGACCGCAACGGAGAAGAAGTACATGATTAAAAATTCCGGTCTAACGAACATGTGGATGTGGCATAAGTGGGGTTATGAGAACAGGTGCTAGAGACGAGAGATCTCTCAGACCTTTTGATATACAGATAATGTATGGGGCTGCATTTTTGGCTTATGGACCTGAAACGTGGGAAAGGATTGACGATTGGATCAGATAGCACCATTGTTATGACCATAGGGTAACGAGATGACAATTAAGTTCGAGTGTGAAACACAAAAGCCAAGGATGCAGTTATGGAAGGGAGGATCGTTTCAAAAAATCTCATTTGGTAGCTGTTGCTACCTGAACAGCTCGAAGTTGGGGGTAGTGAATGGGTATAGGTGTCTAAAAGAGGCGTAGCCAGAATTTCATTTAGTGGTGGATAAGGGCATGGGAGTGCTGTGGGGTCCTAAATCACAGTGGGTCCAAATCGAACAAATATTCAGAAATTTTTACTAAAGATATCGCCGGTCCACAGTGTGGTTAGGAGAAATGGGATAGTGGACAACTTGGCAGCAACGGTTAGGGGTTTGCCTTTCGGGGCAACGCGGTCCAAGTTAAGGACATAGGCAAGGGACGAGCATGTTACTCATTATAACTAAGAGGCTGTTAGAGGGCAACGAAAATCCCATGGGACAAAGTTAAGTTAAGGACATACACAAGGGATGAGCATGCTACTCATTGTAACTAGGAGAGTGTCAGAAGGGCAACGAAAATCCCATGGGACAAAACAAGAAAGAAAGAAGGGAGCAAGGAGATCAATACGACTTTCAGCATCTTTAACCGGTGGGCTAATTCAAACAAAACTTTGTTTGCGATCTTTTAGTAACCTAAAAACAAGTAAAAGCGTGCTAAGTTCGGCCGGGCCGAATCTTTTATACCCTTCACCATGAAAAGCATTTGTCGCGTACTTCGCGCGGTATCTCTTTTTAGGCAAACAAAGATTAATGAAAAAGAACTGTTATGCTTTTAGAGCTATATCAAGTTATTGTCCGATTCGGACCATAAATGATTTGGATGTCAAACATTGTAGAAGTCATTGTATTCGTCGATCATGTTTCACATGTATGTTGAAGGTCATGGGAGAAGCCGTTGTACAAAATTTCAGCCAACTTGGATAATAACTGCGTACTCTAGAGGCTCAAGAAGTCAAAATCCCAGTTCGGTTTATATGACAGCCATATCAGGTTATGTACCGATTCATACTAAGCACAAAGATTGGAAGAGATATCAAAACGCCAATTGCAAAACTTCAGCCAAATCGGACAAGAATTGCGCCCTCTAGCGGCTCAAGAATTCAAGAGCCAAAATCGGTTTATATGGCAGCTGTATATAGCCGCTATATAGACCGATCACCAGACTTAAAGTCTTGAGGTAATAAATAAATCATCCGATTTCGATAAAATTTGGCGCAGTGAGTTCTGGTAAACCCCTACCCATTTCTGTGAAGTGTGGTTCAGATCCAACTATATTTGGATATAGCTGTCCTTAGACCGACCGCCCGATCTCCCAAAATATGGTATTGAGGCCATAAATGATCCATTTATTACCCGAATTCGATGAAATTTGGCACAGTGTGCTCTGGTAGACTCCTACCCATCCTGTTAAATGTCGTACCATATTTAGGTATAGCTGCCATACTCCTTTAAACCTTTTTTTTTTAACATCGTCCAGATCGGACCATATTTGGATATAGCTGCCATATAGACCGATCTCCCGATATGAAGTAATGTTCTCATTAAAGAAGCACTTTTCATCCGATTTTGATAAAATTGTGTTATTGAGTTGTGTTAGACTCTTTGTCAATTTGGTCCAGATCAGTCTAGATTTGGATATAGCTGCCATATAGACCGATCCTCCGATTTAGGGTCTTAGGCCCATAAAAGCCACATTTATAATCCGATTTAGCTGAAATTTGGGACAGTGACTTGTCTTAAGCCCTTTCACATCTTTCTTTAATTTGGCCCTGATCGGTTCAGATTTGGATATAGCTGCCATATAGACCGATCTCTCGGTTTTATGTTTTGGGGCCATAAAAGGCGCATTAATTGTTCGATTTCGACGAAATTTGAGACAGTGAGTTGTGTTACGCCATTCGACATCTTTCTGCAATTTGGCCACGATCGGTCTAGATTTGGATATAGCTGCCATATAGACGTGTCTCTTGATTTAAAGTTTTGGAGCTATAAAAGGCGCCTTTATTGTCCGATTTCTCTAAAATTTAGGACAGTGAGTTGCGTTATGCTCTTCGACATACTTCTGCAATTTGGCCCAGTTCGGTTAAGATTTCGATATAGCTGCCTTATAGACCGATCTCTCGATTTATGGTGTTCGACTCGTAATAGCCGCGTTTATTGTCTTTTGTCACCAAAATTCGTGACAGTGAGTTGTGTTAGGGCATTAGCCATTCATTTTTGAATTTGGCCTAGATCGGTCCAGATTTGAATATGGCTGCCATATAGACCAATCTTTCGATTTAAAGTCTTAGCACCGAACCATAAAAATTTGGTATCCAAATTTCGGATGGGGTACCTAGGGGGACTGCCCCACCCTTAAACCCACCAATCATATATTTAGACCAATCACGACAATATGGGACTCGAATTAAAGGTACTTGGGATAAGAAAACGTATCTGATATCCAATTGTCGGACCAAGTGCTAGGGGGACCACCCCAAGCCCCAAAACACCCCTAAATCGGACATATTTACCGACCATAGCAATATGGGACTCAAATGAAGGGTATTTGCGAATCTAATATCCAAATGTGGGACCACGTTTCTGGGGGTCTACCCCTATTCCAAAACACCCCCCAAACTGGACTTATTTACTGACCATGGGAATATGGGGCTTAAATATTCCTTAAGTTTCCCATAAAATCTAAGTTTTGACAAAATTTCCTAAGAAATTTAATTTTCAACAAATTTTTTCTTAATGTCCGTACTTTTCCCTTATGAATCAAAATGATACAGGTGTTTCAGAGAAATAATCTTAACTTTTTGTCTTATCTGTTCATTTAACATTAATTTCGTTGATAAATCATATCATTTGTCAATTGAGGCAATCTCTTTGGGACTGTTTATTAGTGTGCTCTAATTTGTCAACCTTTTGTCAAAAAGTCAATTCATTCAGAAATTCATTTCATAGTCATTCTCAATTTACCCAATTTACAAGGAAGTGTATCACTAAAAAATCTCCATAGTCATGCTTCCTTGAGCCGGCCATTATATACGAGTATTATTCAAGTATTTAGTTAAGCTGCACATAATAAGCGATTCTCGTTAAAAAAAATTATCCAATTCGTTCTCCTTTTGTTGCTCATGAAGGCACAACAGAACAAACAAAAAAATTAATGAGTTTTTTTCTGGGAATTTAGGAAATTCCTTTCATATGATTTGACAAAATTTCAAACAAACAGCCCTTCTCTCACATCCTTGGTAAGACATTACGATATGAAAGTTACTGCAGTTACTAATAATGTTTTTGACATCGGAAAACTCCAAAATGTTAACCCTTAAAATGATAAACAGTTTTATTGAAATCAAATTGCCTTAAAAAAAAAGACTCTTTATTTTTTTGATATGGTATTTAAGACCTTTCCAATTTAGAAAGCCCACTTCCGTGAAGTTAACCAATTTCTGGTTTTGATGCCATGATTTGTAATTTTTTACTTTTCGATTTCCGATTCAACTGCTTGCTTTTTGAAGTAGAAACAATACATCTTGGGACATTCGGAGTTCATTTGGGGGCCCAGAATGCAGGACAAAACGTTTGCAACAAAATTGTTTTGCTTGAGGGGGGGGTACATTGTCAAAAGCATTTGAATTCTTCTACATGTTTCAATATTTACAAAGGACTCGATGGAGTTTGGTTAAGGAAAGTTTTTCAAAGACCATATCATCGATTCGATATACAGCGATTGGGTAAAATAGCTACAGTGGGGCAATAGTTTTGTGAAAGTTTAGTTTTTAAAAGGAAATTTCATTTACATGGAAAATTTTGTCAAAATTTCATTTCCAAAGGAATTTTTGTTAAAATTTTTTGCGCCCGGCTTGGCGACAGAAATCGCCGCCCTGCACCGCAAGGAGACCTACCCAAATATCTAATGGTGGACAGATTACAAGCTACGCGGTAGGATTATCAACTTAGATTTAGAAGATAATGTGGTCAGAGGCGTTTGACAAGGAGAACGCCTCATGAAGAAGTTTTCTCGCTGATTCTCTGGAACTCAGCAGGACGACGCGAAAATGATGCTGACTATGTCGTGCTATTGATACGAGAAAACATTTTTGTCGACCATCAGCAAAATCATATTTAGGTCACCGGTCCTAATTAGGTCACTGGAGAAAATATAGAAATGATAGCATAAGACACCGGATTTTAGACTCCAGTCCTTGGAATGATGAACGGATCACCCTGCAATTGTCATCTTCTTATTCTTATATACAACAAGTTAAAGGATACCTACCACCTCGGGTATATGTGTAAACCACCTTTCGTCAAAATCCGGCGAAAAATGCACACCTTATATCATTGTTAACCTATGTATAACAAAATATTAGACTTTTAAATAGCTATATCTAAAAAAAAATAAACCGATCTGAACCATATACGACACGGATGTCGAAAAGCCTAACATAAGCTACTGTGTCAATTTTCAATGGAGTCGGATTATAAATGCGCCTTTTATGGGGCCAAGACATTTAATTGAGATATCGTACTATATGGCAGTTATATCCAAATCTGGACCGATTTGGTCCACGGCAATATGGGGCTCAAATGAGAGGTACTTAAGATTATAAAACGTATCTGATATCCAATTGTCGGACTAAATGATTAGGGGACCAACCCAACCCCCAAAACCCCCCTAAATCGGGCATATTTACCGACCATGGCAATATGGATCTCAAATCGGCTTGAATCCTGGCAAGAACATCAAAAAACTTTTTCAGCGGCGGTTATCCACTCCTAATGCTGGCTGCTTTTGTAAGGAACTTTGTCAGTAAAATCTTCTGCCCGAAGGGGTTTTGCACGGCGGCCGTCCTTATCATTGAGCATAAACATGAATCGGACAGCACTCATTAATATGTGAGAAGTTTGGCATCGAATGTCCATGCACTCACTTAGAAGCGTCTTAGACTTACTGGTGCAGCCACCGATTCGAGAAAGGGTCATGGGTATTCGCTTTCCTGTTAGCGAGGAGTGGGGGCCGATTACAGCGACCGATTTGGGAAAGGTTCCTAAGTATTCACATTACTGTTAGAGAGGTGTGGGGCCGAAAGCTGCGTTTGAAGAGAATGAGACCTTGGTCTTCACAGATGTCTCCAGGATGGAGCCAGGGACTGGATTACTCGAGATACTCAACATCGGAATGTCGTTGAGACTGTCGGGGGAGTGTTCAATCTGTGCCATTAAGAAAGCCGCCAGTGGGAAAATCCTGGGTAGAGATTTAACGCCATCGAAACTCAGGATTTATGTGCGCAGAATTTGAAGCCCTCAAGGCTTTGGATTCGAGGACAGTAAGGTCGAAGTGCGTGGCACAGTGTTTAGAATCCCTGATTGGACTTCGGGATCACGACATAGAGCTTGGACATGTGGTAACGAGAAGGCGTATAAATATGCCAGAAAAGGTTCCTCCACTTGGAGTAAACCAGCCGCTGTTTCAAGAAGATACAGAGACTGGCCTGCATCGAAATCAGGGGAGCGTTAAGCTTTACGCCAAAGGCAGATTTGAAAGCATTAATGGAAATGCAACCTATTGAGGGGAATATTCGGAACTGTATCGTCCAGGTTGTGGTATAGTTCCGATGGAGAGAGGATACGGCCACAGTTCTATTGGAGACACCTTGGATGTGCAAATTTGGAAGCATTGATGGAAACGCAACTAATTGAGAAGGAGTCGAGGTTGTAGTTTAGTTCCGATAGACATAGGATATGGTCCCATTTTTGACACTTTGGATGTGGTGAAACACTGAGGAGGGTCTTAGACTTCCTCGCAGAGCTACCGATTCGGGAAAAGGTCATGGGAATTCATTTCCCTGTTAGAGAGGTGTGTGGCCGAAAGCTGCGTTTGAAGAGAATAAGACCTTGGTCTTCACAGATGTCTCCAGGATGGAGCCAGGGACTGGATTACTCGAGATACTCAACATCGGTGTATACTTGAGTGAGTGTGGGCTAAACACTCGCACGATGGATTACATTTTTCATATCTCGTCACCTCCCTGTTGCCCCTTCGAGACCGAATTGGGAAGCAGTGTTCTTCATCATCACAATTTTTTGTCCAAGTTTTCCTTTTTCCCTATCTCCTTATTGATGCTACGATTTCTTAATGGTCTGGATGAAGTTGTTGCTGATCCTTGATAGGAGGTCACTGAATACGCCTAAAGAAGTCATAACCGAACACTTTGCGATAGGCTATATGGCCGCGCACATTGGAGTCCCGTACAAACGACTACTATGGACGATATCTTGATAAGGGTGAGCAGGAGACGATCGAACACTGGCTCTGCTCATGCCCGGTCTATAGGGGAATAGGCTTTCCATCCTAGGTAAGCGGTTCTACTCCGATCTCGGCGAACTTACAGATGTGTCTCCCGGTAGTCTCATCAGAAAAGTGGATAAGACGGCTTTGATTCGACGAGGGACGCTTTGAGATTTTCAACACGCTGTCATCCATACGCAGATATGGAGCACCAATGCTAGGCACTTGACGCGTGTATACTTGAGTGAGTGTGAGCTAACGCTCTGGGGAAGCACTCGGATTGAATTTTTCATATCTCGTCACCTCCCTGTCACCCCTTCGACACCGAATTGGATAGCAGTGTTCTTTATCATCATAATTTTTCTCCAATTCTATCGTTTTCCCTTTCTTCTTGTTCTTGCTACAATTTCTTAATAGGCCGGATAAAGTATTGGGTTGCCCAAAAAGTAATTGCGGATTTTTTAAAAGAAAGTAAATGCATTTTTAATTAAACTTAGAATGAACTTTAATCAAATATACTTTTTTTACACTTTTTTTCTAAAGGAAGCTAAAAGTAACAGCTGATAACTGACAGAAGAAAGAATGCAATTACAGAGTCACAAGCTGTGAAAAAATTTGTCAACGCCGACTATATGAAAAATCCGCAATTACTTTTTGGGCAACCCAATAGTTGGTGGTCTTTGATAAGAGATCACTGAATAGTATTACAGAAGTCATTACAGAACACTGTGCGATAGACTATATGGCCGCACAAATGGGAGTCCCGCACAAACGACTACTGTGAATGATCTCTTAATGAGGATGAGGAGAAGACGATTTGCTCATACCTGGGTCTACAGGGAAATAGGTCCTCAATCCTAGGTTGGCGGTTCTTCTCTGTTCTTGGCGAAATTGCAGATGTGTCTCTAGGTAGTCTCCTCCGATGAGTGGATAAGATGTGGTTGATTGGACGAGCTTACTCCCTATTCTACTTCTATTTTTTTTTTTAATTTTTCATATCTCGTCGTCTTTCAGTCGCTTCTTGACATTTGTGTCGGTCCATGTTTTGATATAGCTGCCATAAAAACCGATCTTTGATCTTGACTTCTTGAGCCACTAGAGGGCGCAATTCTTATCCGATTTTGTTGAAATTTTGCACGACGTATTTTGTTATGAATTCCAAAAACTGTGTCAAATATGGCTCAAATTGGTCCTTAACCTGGTATAGCTGCCATATAAACCGATCTTGGATCTTGACTTCTTGAGCCACTAGAGGGCGCAATTCTTCTCCGATCCGGCTGAAATTTTGCACTAAGTGTTTTGCTATGATTTCCAACAACTGTGCTTAGTATGTTTCAAATTGGTCAATAACCTAATATAGCTGTCATGTAAACCGATCTGGTTTCTTGACTTCTTGAGCCTCTAGAGGGCGCAATTCCTATTCGATTTGGCTAAAATTTGATATGACTTCCAACAACTGTATCAAATATGGTTCAAATCGGTCAATTACCTGATAAAGCTGCCAATAAACTTCTGAAGCGTCTAGAGGGCGCACAAACTTTGTACAACGGCTTCTCCTATGACCTTCAACGTACGTGTCAAATGTGGCTTTAATCGGTCTATAGCCTGATACGCTTTTACTTGCTATTATTTTCAAATTGCCCTCAGAATGAACATTTGAAAAATTGGTCTGCGAATATTAAAATTTTTGAAAAAGTTTATAAAATTTCCTTAATATATTTTTTTTTGTAAATTTCTTTAAAAAATTTGGTGGTAAAATTAGCTTAAAAAAGTGATAATTTGTCCAAATTTCCTTTAAAAATAATTTTTTTTATATTTCTCCTTCCTTATTTCTACTTTTTTACCCCATCTCCCCTCCACTGTTGGTATTTTAAGTTTTTGAATAAAAGCAACCATGAAAATCAATAAAGAAAACTGTAACCATTTATTGTGGTATGACATTGTCATCGTTTTTCAACTTCCTCCGTCAATGGATATCAATGCTTACACAGTGACAGAAATCTCAGGAATTCTATTGTTTTTCCTATGCACCATCGTCATCATCATCAACCAGTGCACATAGCCAGTATTTTGTTGTTGCCATTGTTGTCTAAAATGTCATCAGTGCATGTGTGTGTGTGTGTGAGTGTGTATGTGTCTACAGGGCACCCAATGAAACAATAGACTTAAAGGCAATAGCCATAGTTTCATGTACAAACGATTGCATAGCGAAAATGCACATTCAGACTGAGTGACTGACTGACTAACTGACTTCCACCGAACAAATGGGAAAACAGGAAATTGGCAATTGTTCAATTGCGTGTGAAAGTGTATATTACCAAGGCATCAATGTTGATGATGATGATGACGATGACGATGGTGAGAAGAGAGAGCCGAAGAATAAATGCAACTTGCATGTGGCTTCATGCGTGTGGGAATATGTAGTTGGAAGATTTCTTCGAACCGAGTTGACAAACTTGCAAATTGAGACTAATAGAGATAGAGGTGGCACCTATTCTAAAGAAAATTAAAGAAAAATATTTGGAGAAAATTTAAATTTCATCGATATGCATAGAAAAATGTAAGACTTACAGAAATTTTAGAAAAAAAACGGGGGATTCAAGCATGGAACCACCACCGACTCAAGATGGAACACCACCGACTCAAGATGGTACACCACCGACTCTCTCAAAACTTGGAAGAATAGGATATTCAAAGATCCCAATATTGAAACATCAGGCAGTGCAGTGTGAGGAAACTCAATGCAGCCTAAAGAACCAACAGCCAACAATGAGACCATCACCCACTCCCAAGAACCCCATTTACTTAAGATTTGGAAGACTAGCATAGACAAAGATCCTAGTATTGGCAAATCAGGCAGTGCAGGGACGGAATACTCGAAAATAGCCTAACGACAAGGGAGACGTCCATAGCACCGTCAGCGACTTTCCCAGGATTCGGAAGACAAGGGCAACTAGAGATATGAAACATCAGGCAGTGCAGTGACAGTAAACTCAATGCAGCCTAAAGAACAGGGAGCAGACGATGAGACAATCAACCACTTCCAGGAAGCCCATTTACTCGTGATTCGGTAGTCAAGGATATGCAAAGATACCAATATTGACTCAACGTAGCCTAAAGAAAAAGTCATTACCCATTCCCATGATGACCACTTGCTGGAGGACTAAGGATTGAGGACATCCAGAAAAACCTCTACCGTAACGTGACAACTACAGTCGCTCTGATGAAGAGAAACCGTAAGAACAAAATTCATATTGCCTTAATTCAAGAGCCTTGGACGACCCGAAACAAAGTTACTGGACTGGACCATATCAACTACCAATTATTATACCCATCGCCATAGGATGGGGGTTTACTAATCTAGTCATCCTGTTTGTAACTCCTCGAAATATTCGTCTAAGACCCTATAAAGTGTATTTATTCTTGATCTACTCGACATTCTGAGACGATATAGCCATGCCCGCCAGTCTGTCGAAATCACGATAGCGATCAAAAGAGTGAGCCCCTGGAAGCCTAAATTTTTGTTCGATTTGGCTGACATTTTGCATGTAATGTTCTGTAATTATTTCTATCATCTGTATCAAGAACGATCAAAATCGGCCTATAATCTGATATAGCTCCTATATAAACCGATCTCCCAATTTAATTTATTAGGCTAGCTCCTATATAAACCGATCTCCCGATTAATTTTTGAGCCCCTGGAAGCAATTATTTTAGTCCGATTTTGCTAAGATTTTGCACGCGCTGTTCAGTTATGACTTCTTATAACTGTGCCAAGGACGGTCCAAATCGGTCTATAACCTGATATAGCTCCCATATAAACCGATCTCCCGATTTGACTTCTTGAGACCTTACAAGCCGCAATTTTTGTCCGATTGGGCAGACTTCCAACAACTATGTCGTGTATAACCCGAATCGGTTTATAACCTGATTTAGCTCCCATATAAACCGATCTCCTGATTTGACTTCTTGAGCACCTGGAAACCAAAATTTTTGTCCGATTTGGCTAAAATTTTGCACGCGCTTTTCCGTAATGACGTCCAAAAATTGTGTCAAGTACGGTCCAAATCGGTCGAGAACATGATATAGCTCCTATATAAACCGATCCCTCGATTTGACTTCTTGAGCCCTTACAAAAAGCGATTTTTATCCGATTTTACTGCAATTTTGCGTATAGTGTTTTGTTATGACTCTCAATAACTATGCCAAGTACGGTCCACTCGGTCTATAACCAGATATAGCTCTCATATTTTAGTAGAATCCATGGTGGTGGGTTCTCAAGGTTCGGCCCGGCCGAACTTAGCGTGATTTTACAATTAAATAATTAATTGAACATTTTCGATCATTATTATACCCTCCACCGTAGGATAGGGGGTATATTAATTTAGTCATTCCGTTTGCAACACATCGAAAACTCAATTTCCGACCCTGCAAAGTATATATATTTCGGATCGTCGTAAAATTCTATGACGATTTAACGATGTCCGTCTATCCGTCCGTCAGTTGTAATCACCCTAGACCCTTCAAAAATTGAAATATTGAGCTGAAATTTGGCGCAGATACGTCTTTTTGATGCACGCTGGTTAAGTTCTTGAACGGGCCAGTTCGGACCATATTTGGACATAGCTGCGATATAGACCGATTTTCTGATTAAGAGTCTAATGCACCTAAAAACTTA
This sequence comes from Stomoxys calcitrans, assembly GCF_963082655.1. NCBI lineage: Eukaryota > Metazoa > Arthropoda > Insecta > Diptera > Muscidae > Stomoxys > Stomoxys calcitrans. The sequence continues at coordinate 174,001,640 of NC_081554.1, forward strand.
ATTTTTTATCCGATTTTGCTGAAATTCGAATCAGTGAGTAGTTTTAGGCCTCCCGCCATCTGATCCAAGTATGGTTCAGACCGTACTATATTTAGATATAGCTGCCATATAGACCGATCCGCCGATAAAGGATCTGAAGCCCATAAAAGCTTTATTTATTATCCGATTTCGCTGAAATTTGAAACAGTGAGTAATTTTGGGCCTCCCAACATCTGATCCAAGTATGGTTCAGATCGTACTATATTTAGATATAGCTGCCATATAGACCGATCCACCGATAAAGGGTCTGAAGGCAATAAAAGCTTTATTTATTATCCGATTTCGCTGAAATTTGAAATAGTGAGTTGTCTTAAGCATCCCTACATCCGACTCAAATATAGTTAAGATCGGACTATATTTAGATATAGCTGCCATATAGACCGATCTGCCGATAAAGGGTCTGAAGCTTATGAAAGCTTTATTTATTGCCCAATTTCGCTGAAATTTAAAACAGTGGGTTATTTTCAGTGTCCTGACATCTGACTTGAGTATGGTTCAGATCGGACTATATAGTTAGATATAGCTGCCCTATAGACCGATCTCCCGATGAAGAGTCTGAAGCCCATAAAACCCTTATTTATTATCTGATGTCGCTGAAATTTGAAACAGTAGATAGTTTTAGGTCTCCCAACATCTGACTTGAGTATGGTTCAGATCGTACTATATTTAGATATAGCTGCCATATAGACCGATCTCCCTATAAAGGATCTGACGCCCATAAAAGCATTATTTTTTATCGAATTTCACCGAAATTTGAAACAGTGAGTAGTTTTAGGCCACCCCCCATCCGACCCAAATATGGTATAAATAGAACTCTATTTAGATAAAGCTGTCATATTGACCGATATGCCGGGTAAAGGGTCTGAAGCTCATAAAAGCTTTATGTATTACCCGATTTTGTTGAAATTTGAAAAACAAAAGTCAAGAGTGACTTATATTTATAAGACCACTCAATGTCCGTGCCGAATTTGGGTGCATAAGTTATCCATTTCACATCGGATTGTGACGAAAGGGGGGTTTACATATATACCCGGACCGGCCGAACTTAATGCCTTTTTAATTGTTGTAATTGAATTTGCAGTTTTCTTAATTGAAATTGTTTTTACTTACTTCTTCAAAAACGGTAATTGATATCATAATTTTCGTGATTGAAGCAGTTTTAATAAAAAAAAGAAAGATCATTTAATTTCGTGATAGTTTTAATGTAGCTGCCATACAAACCGATCTGCCGATTTTGCTTCTTGAGCCCCTACAAGGCGTAATTCTTATCCGAATGAACTGAAATATAACACAATGACTTCTACTATAGTCTTCAATATTCAGTTAATTTTTGGTCCGAATCGGACTATAACTTGATATAGCTCCAATACCATAACAGTTCTTATTCATAATTCTTCGTTTGCCTAAAAAGAGATACCGCGCAAAAACTCGACAAATGCGATCCATGGTGGAGGGTGGAGATTCGGCCCGTCCGAACTTAGCACACTCTTAATTACATTTTTTTTTAATTTTTTTCTTCTTCTTAGTTTTTTTACTAAAAAGTGTTACGAAAAACTGGTTTTTTCGTAGGATTTTATGAATAAAATTGATTTCCTTTCATCGGCTTTTCTATACTCTCAAAAATGTTAACTTATGGAAATACCCTCAAAGATGGCCATCTTACCTTGGCATAGTATCGTTAAACCCGTTTCATAGTAGCATTAGCGGCACCTATTCACAAATCTCCTTTAACTTATTGGCTCTGATCTCTAAGTGGAGAAGTTATCAATACGAGTATGAAGTGCTAAATGGATTTTCTCTTTGGGTTATTCCCTTATACGATATGCTGGTAGTGCTGATGGTAATGTTGGTGGAGGTTGTTTCCTTACACTTCTTTAAACCTTTTTCAAACTCTGTGACACTAAATCCCTTTATAGAATTTACCTTAATTAATGGATTCATTTAATCTTGTTTTCAGGCTGGGAGACGTACAATTTTATTGAATTATACTCGGCATGGTTTTGGGATTTTTTTATAAGTGATGGCTTAACTTAGGTGTTTAAATGTTTTTATCTGAGAGATAGGCGGAAACAGGTAGTTGGTGATTGAATCAAACAACAGACCACACACAAATCTTGGATGGTTAACGCAGGTTAAATGTCATAAATTTTAAGGCTTATAACCAGCATATGTTTCTTTGCCTTTTCTAATGGAGCGGCATTATTATGGAGGTTCTAACATTCAGAACAAGGTGGTTAGGAAAAAGTTTCACCCAAATCGGATAAGAATTGCTTCCTATAGGAACTCAAGAAACAAAATCGGGAAAATGTTGTATATGGGAGCTATTGTATATCAGGTTATTCACCGATTCAAACCATATTTGGAACGTATGTTGAAAGTCATAAAGGAAAAAGTAAAAGTAAAACCGTGCTAGTTCGGTCGAGCCGAATCTTGGGTACCCACCACCATGGATTCTGCTATAAATGTATATAAAATAAATTTATTATTTCTGGTAAACATCCTAACATCAGGGATAATAAGACGAATATCCCTCGAACACACACACCATGAAAATAACGATAGAGCAATACAACACTACCCACATTCCGCCGATGTTCAAGAGAAGCAAAAGAGTTGGATACCCTACTGTCCCCAATCAACACCATGGCTCTCCATTGAACCCGTTCAAGTAGCTCCAAGGAAGATTTTGGAGCTCCTGCCCATATAATGGCCAACAAATCCTGGGAGAGCGTCTCATTCATAATGCACCTTCTGTCCACAATTTCGTGAGGACCTAGGCCTATGGTCGAATGAATATGAATGACACAGACTACTGTCATCGGCAAATGAGTAGACTGGATTCGAAGTTTGACCCAATAAATCGTCAATGAAAATAAGAACAAGTAAAAGCGTGCTAAGTTCGGCCGGGCCGAATCTTATATACCCTCCACCATGGATCGCATTTGTCGAGTTCTTTTCCGGGCATCTCTTCTTTGGGAAAAAAGGATATAAGAAAAGATTTCCTCTGCTATTAGAGCGATATCAAGATATGGTCTGGTTTGGACCACAATTAAATTATATGTTGGAGACCTGTGTAAATGGTCAGCCAATTCGAATAAGAATTGCGCCCTTTGGGGGCTCAAGAAGTAAAATAGAGAGATCGATTTATATGGGAGCTGTATCGGGCTATAGACCAATTCAGACCATAATAAACACGTATGTTGATGGTCATGAGAGAATCCGTCGTACAAAATTTCAGGCAAATCGGATAATAATTGCGACCTCTAGAGGCTCAAGAAGTCAAGATCCCAGATCAATTTATATGACAGCTATATCAGGTTATGAACCGATTTGAACCATATTTGACACAGTTATTCGATATCATTCAAATCGGATAAGAATTGCGCCCTCTAGAGGCTCAAGAAGTCAAGACCCAAGATCGGTTTATATGACAGCTATATCAGGTTATAAACCGATTTAAATCAGTCTTGGCATAGTTGTTGGATATCATGACAAAACACGTCGTGCAAAATTTAATTTCAATCGGATAAGAATTGCGCCCTCTAGAGGCTCAAGAAGTCAAGACCCAAGATCGGTTTATACGGCAGCTATATCAGGTTATGGACCGATTTGAACCATACTTGGCACAGTTGTTGGATATCATAACAAAACAAGTCGTGCAAAATTTCATTCTGATCGGATAAAAATTGCGCACGCTAGAGGCTCAAGAACTCAAGACCCAAGATCGGTTTATATGGCAGCTATATCAGGTTATGGACCGATTTGAACTATACTTGGCGCAGTTGTTGGATAACATAACAAAACACGTCGTGCAAAATTTCATTCCAATCGGATAAGAATTGCGCACGCTAGAGGCTCAAGAAGTCAAGACCCAAGATCGGTTTTAAATGCAGCTATATCAAAACATGGACCGATATTGCCCATTTACAATACCAACCGACCTACACTAATAGGAAGTATTTGTGGAAAATTTCAAGCGGCTAGCTTTACTCCTTCGGAAGTTAGCGTGCTTTCGACAGACAGACGTACGGACGGATAGACGGACGGACATGGCTAGATCGACATAAAATGTCGCGACGATCAAGAATATACATACTTTATGGGGTCCCAGACGAATATTTCGAGTAGTTACAAACAGAATGACGAAATCAGTATATCCCCCCATCTTATGGTGGAGGGTATAAAAAGGGAAGGGGAAAGGACAGAGCCCTGTGGCACACCAGCGGTCAATGTATACTCATCTGATGGGAACCCATCTACAACAACTCGTATAGTGCGATCTCGATATAAATCGAACGAAGTTATTACCGACTCCAAAAGCGACAAGCTTTGATAAAAGTGCACCGTCCCACACCCTTTCAAATGCCTTGGAGATATCCAGAGCCAGGACCATTCTCTCACCAAACTGGTGGATAGAGCGACTTCGTCGTTCCGACAAAAATGTCATTAGGTCTCCCGTAAAGCGATTTCTGCGGAACCCATACTGTGTGTCGCTAAAAAGGCCATTTGACTCTAAGTATCTCACAAGATGATGTTTAACCATACTCTCCATAACCTTGGAGAGCGTGCAGCATATCGTAATTGGCAGGTAATTCGAAAGGTTGTTCGCCCCACCCTTTTTTGGGAAGGGCTGAACGTTCGCAATCTTCCAATAGTCCTGCACGGTTAGCAAGGTTGAAAAGTTTGCGTGGTGGACGAGCAAGCGTCGAAGAGCACTTACAAAGGACAAGTGTTGATATACCGTCAGGGCCCGGAGAACTCCACGTGTTCGAAAGAATATCTGAGTCATCGAACTAGGTACATTATCAATCACGGGGAGTGGTTGACTGCTAAACGGCAAGGAAGAATTTCCTGCAAATATTTCAGCCAGTAGATTAGCCTTATCAACCGGATCAGTGAATAACTGGTCATCCTTAACAAGAGTTGGGAGTGCCGATGGGTTGCCCTTTACTCTTTTTACAAAAGACCAAAATGCTCTTGCTTCCATTAGCACGTAGACACTGTTCGTAAATGAACTTTTCGTATCTAAGTATGCTGGCGCACGAAGTTCTTGTCTGTTTGCGCAGCATTTCGGTATTGGCTGGTTTGTTTAGACACAGATATAGCTGTCATATAGAGCGATCTGTCGATTGAGGGTCTTGAGCCAATAAAAGCTGCCTTTATTAACCGATTTTGCCGGAATTTGACGCAGCAGCATGCATTAAGCCCCCAGTCATCCGAATATGGTTCAGATCAGACTATATTTAGATATATAGCTTGCATATAGACCGATCTTCCAAATAAAGGTCTTAATCACATAAAAATCAGGTTTATTGCCCGACTTTGCTGAAACTGAGACTTGTTTAAGAGTTCAAGGGACCTGAATGAAATATGATCCATAACAGCACCCATTTGCCTATTATTATGGATATGGTAGTGGAGTTGTCATCAAAGAGGATGGTTAATTTATCCATGGTGTTGGGTATCTAGAGTTTGTATGGCCGTACTTTATACGTTTTTATACCCTCCACCATAGGATGGGGGTATACAAATTTCGTCATTCTGTTTGTAACTCCTCGAAAAATTCGTCTAAGACCCAAGTAAGTATATATATTCTTGATCGTCATGACATTTTAAGTCGATCTAGCCATGTCCATCCGTCTGTCCGTCCGTCTGTCCGTCCGTAGTCTGTCGAAAGCACGCTAACTTTCGAAGTAGTAAAGCCATCCGCTTCAGAAATTTTTCCTTGAATTTCGGAACATCTCTTTTCCACATGAGCTAGGATTTTTCTAAGACAGCTCTAATTTTAGGTATTTTTTACCCATTTGACATGAAAGGGTAAAATATCACTATTAGCCAAACGACTAAATATGATTCTCCCTTCAAAAAATTTGTGAGTTATTTCCCAGTTTTAACGTCCATTTCCCCTGTTCAACCATTGACCATCTCTTTCCTCCGTACTTGCAACATATTACAAATTAAATTCATTTGACCACCTTTTTTTATTAAAATTGTAATCGTCCTGCCAGAGAAACCAGCCAGCCTATTTAAAAATTTATTCGAACAGACATTTCATTTAATGCACTTTACAAATTAATCGATTAATGTCGGCGGCAACTACCAAACAATCAATTATGCATTGTTTTTTTTATGAAAATACAAAAAAGTTGAGAAATGAATTAAAATCAAAAGTTAATGAATTTTTTATTTCTCCCCCAAACATATGTATATATTTGATGGAATCACTATTTTCATGCATGGATGAGCAACCAATGTGGATTCGTTGGAAAATAGTTATCATATATTAAATATTAAAATGACATCAATGCTGATGCAACAGAAAGGAGAATTGATATTTTAATAAAATTTCCTCTATAAGAAAATTTCCTAAAGAAATGAAATTTTCAACAAATTTCCTACAGAAATTAAATTTTTACAAAATTTCCAAAGAAATACAATATTGACACATTTCCTACAGAAGTGAAAATTTTCGTGATTTGTTGAACATATTCTAAATAGCTCGTGATCATATTCAATGGTTTCTGTTGAAAGAATAGCAAAGCAAAAGAACTAAAAGTTAGGCTTAAATGTGCTGTTATTCAAATCACTTTGACTGGCATGGTGGATCGTGATTTCTGATACACGCTGATCCAGGTGACCTACACACCCAAAGACTATTAAGTACGCTGTAGGGCACGCTTTTGTTTTGAAACAGGGCACAATAATTTCTCTAACTTTCCACAGCGCAGTTAGAAATTTTGACGATGTTTCCGTCAAGAACGAAATTTTGACAAAATTTCCCTTAAGAATGAAAAATTTTCAAAATTTCCTCTAAAAATTTAATTTTGATAATTTTTCAATGGCACTGAAATTTTGACTAAATTTCCTATAGAAAAGAAGAATTGGGCAAAATTATCTGTAGAAAGAAATTTTCTCAAAATTTACTATAAAAAAGAGATTTTGACCAAGTAAAAGCGTTCTAAGTTCGGCCGGGCCGAATCTTATATACCCTCCAACATGGATCGCATTTGTCGAGTTCTTTTCCCGGCATCTCTTCTTAGGCAAAAAAGGATATAAGAAAAGAGTTGCTCTGCTATTAAAACGATATCAAGATATGGTCCGGTTCGGACCACAATTAAATTATATGTTGGAGACCTATGTTAAATTTCAGCCAATTCGTATAAGAATTGCGCCCATTGGGGCTCACGAAGTAAAATAGAGAGAACGATTTATATGGGATCTGTATCGGGCTATAGACCGATTCAGACCATAATAAACACGTTTGTTGATGGTCATGAGAGGATCCGTCGTACAAAATTTCAGGCATATCGGATAATAATTGCGACCTCTAGGGGTCAAGAAGTCAAGATCCAAGATAGGTTTATATGGCAGCTATACCAGATTATGAACCGATTTGAACCATACTTAGCATAGTTGTTGAAAGTAATACCAAAACACTGCGTGCAAAATTTCAGTTAAATCGGACGATAATTGCGCCCTCTAGAGGCTCAAGAAGTCAAGACCCAAGATCGGTTTATATGGCAGCTATACCAGATTATGAACCGATTTGAACCATACTTGGCACAATTATTGGATATCATAACAAAATACGTCGTGCAAAATTTCATTCCAATCGGATAAGATTTGCGCCTTCTAGAGGTTCAAGAAGTCAAGACCCAAGATCGGTTTATATGGCAGCTATATCAGGTTATGAACCGATTTGAACCATACTTAGCACAATTGTTGGATAGGATAACAAAACACGTCGTGCAAAATTTCATTCAAATCGGATAAGAAGTGCGCACTCTAGAGGCTCAAGTAGTCAAGACCCAAGATCGGCTTATATGGCAGCTATAGCAGGTTATGGACCGATTTGAACCATACTTGGCACAGCTGTTGGATATAATAACGATGAACCGATTTGGATTATATTTGGCACAGTTGTTGGATATCACAACAAAACACGTCGTGCAAAATTTCATCCCAATCGGTTAAGAAATGCGCACTCTAGAGGCTCAAGAAATCAAGACCCAAGATCGGTTTATATGGCAGCTATATCAAAACATGGACCGATATGGCCCATTTACAATACCAACCGACCTACACTAATAAGAAGTATTTGTGCAAAATTTCAAGCGGCTAGCTTTACTCTTTCGGAAGTGAGCGTGCTTTCGACAGACAGACGGACGGACGGACGGACGGACGGACGGACATGGCTAGATCAACATAAAATTTCGCGACGATCAAGAATATATATACTTTATGGGGTCTCAGACGAATATTTCGAGTAGTTACAAACAGAATGACGAAATTAGTATACCCCTCATCCTATGGTGGAGGGTATAAAAATTAGTTTGTGTTTGTTTGTAGGTTTGTATGTTTGTGTGTTCCTTATAGACTCAGAAACGGCTGAACCGATTTTCTTGAAATTTTCACAGATGGTGCATAATGACCCCGTGGTGAAAATAGGGTACTAAATTTTTTAATATCTGAAGGGGGGGCGGACCCTTACCCTAATTTTCAGAAACGCCAGATCTCGGAGATGGGTGGTGCTATTTAAGCGAAATTTTGTATGCTCTCATATAGTATCCTAAAAATAAAAATTTGGTATCCAAATTTCGAATGGGGTATCTAGGGGGGCTGCCCCACCCTAAAACCTACCAAACATATATTTAGACCAATCACTACAATATGGGACTCAAATGAAAGGTAATTACGATAAGAAAACGTATCTGATATCCAATTGTCGGACCAAGCACTAGGGGGACTACCCCAAGCCCCAAAACACCCCTAAATCGGACATATTTACCGACCATGACAATATAGGACTCAAATGAAAGGTATTTGAGAGTAAAATACGAATCCGATATCCAAATGTGGGACCACGTTTCTGGGGGTCCACCCCTTCCCCAAAACACCCCCCAAGCAGGACTTATTTACTGACTATGGGAATAAGGGGCTTAAATAAAAGGTATTTGAGTACAGAATTAGAATCTGATATCCAAATATGGGACCAAGTGTTTGGGGGGCCGCCTCTCCACAAAAACCTCCCCCAAGGGGACAAATTTACGACCATAGCCATATGGGGCTCAAATGAAAGGTCTTTGGGAGTAAATCACGAATTTAATATCAATATTCGGGAAAAGTGTCTATGGGGCACCCCACCCCCACAACAACACCCAAATAGTAAGTATTTGACTATTGCAATTTGAGGCTCAAATAAGATGGTTTTTAGAGTGGAACACGAATCCGATATATATTTTCAAGGCCAACTCACTGAGTGGCCACCCATTCCCCAAAACACCCCGCAAACTGGTCACATTTGCCGACTATGGAAATATGGGGCTCAAATTTAAGGTATTTGGGAGTAGACCACGAATCTAATATCAACATTAGGCGCCAACAGTCTAGCGGACGCCCCACCACCATAATAACCCCAAATAGGACGTATTTGCTCACCAAGACAATTTGGGTCTTCAAGACTGTGGAGCTCGATATTCATAGTTTTTAGGGCCCACAGCCCAAACCGGACATATTTGCTGGCTTTTTCAATAAGGAGTTTAAATGAGATTAGAAAACGAATTTGATATCCAATTTTGAGGCCAATGGCAATATGGGGTCCAAATAAATGATACATAGATATAAGAGAATAGAGCACGTTGCTGATGTATTTTCCGGGCTTAGTGTTTGGGTGACCACCCCAATCCCCAAAAACACCCCTTAATCGGGCATATTTACCGACCATGTCAATGTGGAGCTTAAATGAAAGGCATTGGGGAGTAGAGCAAGAATTGATACCCACTTTCGAGACCAATTTTCTGCAGGTCTACCCCTTTCCCAAGATACCCCACAAACAGCAATTTTTTACTGACCATCGCAATATGGGGCTCAAATAAAGGTATTTGGGAGTAGAATACGAATTTTATATCCAAATTTAAGGCCATGTATTTAGAGCATCACCCCTTTCCCAAAACACCCCCCGGGTACAAATTTTTCGACCATGCCTATATGTGGCTCAAATGAAAGGTATTTGAGTTTAGAAAACGAATTTGATAACCTATTTTGTGGCCATGTGTACGGAGGACGCCTCATCGTGCAAACTCCCCTTAAACCAATGGCAATATGGGGTTTAAGTAAATAGTAATTGAAAGAAGAGCACGATGCTGATATTTTTTCAGGGCCAAATACCTGGGGGTCCACCTAACCCCCGAAAACGCCCCTAAATCAGATATCATGAGAATATCGGGCTGAAATGAAGTATTTTAAGAATGGAGTACACCTTACATGGTATTTCACTAAAAGCTCTTCAATGGTCGAAAATAAATATTCCAAGGAAGCTTTTGTTCCATATAAAGTAAAAGAAGGCGCAGCGGGCCTGGGTCAGCTAGTTTCTTATAAATATGAATGAAATTTTGTAAAAAGTTCTACAAATATACTTTTTGTACCTAATGCTACGGTTTCGATATATTGTCATTACCATTTTCAGTATTCCATAGTCATTTTAGGATTTTTTCGTAATTTTTCACACTTCTATTTGAAGCACCCTTCATGGTCTATTGATATCGTGCTATCTATATAATTTAGTTCCTTTGAAAACCATTTAAAATTTGTTCCACCTACGGTTTTATTATCCTCGCCAGTGTAGTAGGGGTATGTGAACCGGAAGTCTTCACTTTGCCTTTGAAGAGTTTGCTCTTCAAAGCAGCCATTGAAATTGTATACAATTTTAATGAGGTTTTCTTGACTTGCAAGTGGTGGCTTATCCGTTTAGTTCATTGTTCGGACGATTTGAAAGGACTTCCTCTTCCTTTATGGGGGTCTTTGATTTGTCATGGATTTCTTCTCCTGATTCAGGCAGAACACCTTTCGTATATGGCAGGCCTTTGCTCTCCCTCTCTCTCTCACACACTTTTTGCCAACATGTCTAAGTACTTGCCACACATGGTTTCATTTTGCAATGTCAATGGCTGCTGCGTTGCTACAGCCAACCAGCACACCTTTTGAGCGTTCTTGTCAATGAAGCACTTCATTGTTTGAGTATTACTCTCTAAGGACTTGTATGCGTTTATTCGCACTTTGGAAATATTGAAAAAGAGCAGAAAAATTTTAAAAATGAATGAATGCATAGGAATTTTCTTTTTGCTGTTTTGGTATTAAAACTCAGCTTGACGTCATAGAACAAAACGTGCAGGCCAGGGACCTTTGAATTTGTTTTTCTCTTGAAACACAGAAGAGTCCTTTATTTGGAATGTATATATTCTCTATTACTTTTGAATATTGGCCCGTGAAAAAAAAAACGCCAAGGTTCTTTGGTTTTGGCCAAAGAATACCTTTTTACATTGAAATGCCTTTGGCTTAGACGTTAAGGGCCTAAAAACAGCCCACATGTTGGGTTTTTGTTGTATGGTTCGATTATATGCAGACAGTGAGAACGAGCTGAAGTTTTAAAGGTTAATGAAATGGGAATATCAAGTGACAAGTCTAAGGACCTCTCAATGAAATTTTAAAGATGTTTTCATTTGCAATGAATTGCATGAAACTCTAGGGGGCAATTACATGGTGACTTTAGGACCTTTAGAAAATTTGTAGAAAAAATAATTGGTAATATGAGTGAGAGGTAGGTTGTTTTTATGTTAAGCTCAACAAATTAAAAATTTGTTGTGTAAATACACGAAGCTAACTTAAGAGTTTAAATTAAATTAGAATGAAATGAATGTTGTTGATATTTTGCAAACAGAAGGCCACCGTAGCGCATAGCTTGTCCGCCTATGACCTGGAACACCTGGGTTTGAATCCTGGCGAGACCATCAATACAAATTTCCAGCTGAGGTTTTCCCCTTCTAATGCCGGCAAAGAAGGTGTCGCATTGCGGCATGCCGCATAGTGTTGCCTTGGTTGACAAAAATGCAACAAATAAAAAGGCATTTATTTTGGCCGGGCCGAACTTTGGATGCCCACCACCTCGGCTATATATGTAAACCACCTTTCTTCATAATACGGTGAAAAATGCATACCTTATGCCCCCACAGCATATCGGGCCAAATTTGACACAGATATTGACTGGTCTAATAAGTACAAGTCCCATTGTGTAATTTTGTAGCACAAAATATTGGTCCTTTAGGTAGCCATATCCAAATATATCGATCGATAGATCGGTCTATATGACAGCTATATCCAAATCTGGACCGACCTATGCAATTAACGAATAATGTCGAAAGGCCTGACACAACTCCACATCCCAAATTTCAGCAAAATCGAATATTAATTGTTGCTTTTATGGGCCAAAAACCTTAAATCGAGAGATCGATCTATATGGCAGCTATATCCAAATCTAGACCGATCTGAGCCAAATTGCAAAAAGTTGTCAAGGGACATAACACAACTAACTGTCCCAAATTTCGGCAACATCGGACAATAAATTCGTTTTTTATGGGCCTAAAACCTTAAATCGAGGGATCGGTCTATATGGCAGCTATATTCAAATCTGGTCCAAACAGGGTCAAATTAAAGAAGGATGTTGACTGGCCTAACACAACTCACTGTCCCAAATTTTGGCAAAATCAGACAAAAAATGTGCCTTTTAAGGGCCCAAAAACCTTAAATCGAGAGATTGGTCTATATGGCAGCTATATCCAAATCTGGACCGATCTGAGCCTAATTAAAGAAGGATGTTGACTGGCCTAACACAACTCACTGTCCCAAATTTTGGCAAAATCGGACGATAAATGCGCTTTTTATGTGCCCAAAACCTTAAATCGAGGGATCGGTCTATATGGCAGCTATACCCAAATCTGGTCCAATCAGGGTCAAATTGAAGAAATATGTCGCAGGGCCTAAGACAACCCACTTTCCCAAATTTCAGCAAAATCGGATAATAAATGTGGATTTTATGGTCCTAAGACCCTAAATCGGAGGATCGGTCTATATGGCAGCTATATCCAAATCTGGACCGATACGGTCCAAGTTGCAAAAAAATGTCGAAGAGCCTAACACAACCCATTGTCCTGAATTTCTGCGATATCGAACAATGAATGCGCCTGTTATGACTCCAAAACCTTAAATCGAGAGATCGGTTTATATGGCAGCTATATCCAAATCTGGACCGATCTGGGCCAAATTAAAGAAGGATATCGAAAGGCCTAAGACAACTCACTGTCCCAAATTTCGGCTACATTGGGCAACAAATGCGCTTTTTATGGGCCCAAATCCCAAAACCGAGAGATCGGTCTATATGGCAGCTATAACCAAATCTGGACCGATCTATGCCATACTGCAAAATTATATCAAGGGTCTTAACATATATAACTCGCTGTCTCAAATTTCGGCAACATCGAACGATAAATGCGCTTTTTATGTGCCCAAAACCTTAAATCGAGTGATCGGTCTATATGGCAGCTATATTCAAATTTGGTCCAATCAGGGTCAAATTGAAGAAAGATGTCGAAGCGCCTAAGACAACCCACTGTCCAAAGTTTTCAGCAAAATCGGATAATAAATGTGGCTTTTATGGGTCTAAGACCCTAAATCGGAGGATCGGTCTATATGGCAGCTATATCCAAATCTGAATTTTTCCAAATTAAAGAAGGATATCGACTGGCCTAACAAAACTCACTGTCCCAAATTTCACCAAATTCGGACAATAAATGAGCCTTTTATGCGCCCAAGATCCTAGTTCGAGAGATCGGTCTATATGGCAGCTGTATCCAAATCTAGACCCATCACAGCTCACTGTCCCAAATTTCAGCAAAATCGGATAATAAATGTGGCTTTTATGGGCCTAAGACCCTAAACCGATCTGCCGGTTTAGGGTCTTAGGCCCATAAAAAGTCTTTACGGGGGCTATATCCAGATATAAGCCGATGTAGCCCATCTTCGTACTTAACAGAACAAAAGAATCAATGTAAAGTTTCAGCTCAATATTTTTTTTGAAGACTGTAGCGTGATTTCAAGAGACAGACGGAAAGACGGACGGACATTTCTAGATCGTCTTAGATTTTTATGCTGATCAAGAATATTTAAGTTTAAGCTCAATGATAAGGGGCCTCCATTTTACAGCCGAGTCCGAGGGGTATGCCGCAGTGCGCCACCTTTTGAGATAAGTTTTTACATGGCATAGTACCTCAAAAATGTTGCCAACATTAGTAGGAGAAAATCGCCGCTGAAAATTTTTTCTGATGATCACCCTAGGATTTGAACCCAGGCATTTAGCGTCATAGGCGGGCAGGTTAACCTCTGCTCTACGGTGGCTTTCTTAAAAATATATGTGGAAAATTTCAAGCACCTTCGTTTACATCTTCCAAAGTAAGCGTGCTTTCGACAGACAGACAAACATGGCTAGATCGACTTAAAATGCCATGGCGATCAACAAATATTTCGGGGCGGAATGACGATATTGGTATAATGGTAAAGGCTATATAAAAGTAAAATCGAAAAAGAAAATCTAAGTTAGAAATTCTGTGCTACTTACAAAATTCTTAATTGTTTTCCAGACCGCGCCACAAAGTTGGTTCATGTCTGGTATTGTATGCCTATCTCGATACCAAGGACTGTAAGCCGCGAAAGCCGGGCAATGGCAGAGGAAATTGCTCCATCTGCTCATCATCTTTCCAACATGCCCTACACATGCTATCACTTGCCGCATCGATTTTGCATAAGAGGGCTTGTTGTCCTTTATGTCCTGTTATGATGCCGAAAGCTATACTGACCTCCTGCTTACTTCCTTTCAGTAATAGCCTCGTCTTCTTACAATCCGGATCTCCTCATAGGATTTTCGTCGTCTTACCGTCGTCGTCGCTGTTCCACAGTGTTAAATGCGCTTTAGTAGCTCACGCCCTTAACTCGAACGACGTCGACCCAAAAGGGTTAACCAAGTTCATTGACGGCAGTCCTTAAGCCTTTACTGCCAAATCGTCTGTTTTTTCATTCCCCTTACTCCGTTATGGCCCGGCACCCAAACGATGCCGATCATGCCATCCTCATAGAAGTCGTTAATCTCCTTTTTATACCCACCACCGAAGGATGGGGGTATATTCATTTTGTCATTCCGTTTGCAACACATCGAAATATCCATTTCCGACCCTATAAAGTATATATATTCTTGATCAGCGTAAAAATCTAAGACGATCTAGACATGTCCGTCCGTCTGTCCGTCTGTCCGTCTGTCTGTTGAAATCACGCTACAGTCTTTAAAAATAGAGATATTGAGCTGAAATTTTGCACAGATTCTTTTTTTGTCCATAAGCAGGTTAAGTTTGAAGATGGGCTATATCGGACTATATCTTGATATAGCCCCCATATAGACCGATCCGCCGATTTGGGATCTTAGGCCCATAAAAGCCACATTTATTATCCGATTTCACTGAAATTTGGGACAGTGAGTTGTCTTAGGTCCTTCGATATCCTTCGTTAATTTGGCTCAGATCGGTTCAGATTTGGATATAGCTGCCATATAGACCGATCCTCCGATTTAGGGTCTAAGGCCCATAAAAGCCACATTTATTATCCGATTTCACTGAAATTTGGGACAGTGAGTTGTCTTAGGCCCTTCGACTTCCTTCATTAAATTGGCCCAGATCGGTTCAGATTTGGATATAGCTGCCATATAGACCGATCCTCCGATTTAGGGTCTAAGGCCCACAAAAGCCACATTTTTTATCCGATTTTGATGAAATTCGGGACAGTGAATTGTGTAAGGCCCATCGACATACTTTGTTAATTTGGCTCTGATCGGTTCAGATTTGGATATAGCTGCCATATAGATCGATCCTCTGATTTATGGTGTAAGGCCCATAAAAGCCACATTCATTATCCGATTTTGCTGAAATTTGGGACAGTGAGTTGTGTTAGACCCTTTGACATACTTCTTCAATTTAGTCCAGATCGGTTCAGATTTAGATATAGCTGCCATATAGACCGATATCTAGGTTTTAGGTTTTGGGGCCATAAAAGACGCATTTATTGTCCGATGTCGCCGAAATTTGACACAGTGAGTTAAGTTAGGCTCTTCGACGTCCTTCCTCAATTTTGCCCAGATCGGTCCAGATTTGCATATAGCTGCCATATATACCGATCTCTCGATTTAAGGTTTAGGGCCCATAAAATAGGCATTTATTGTCCGATTTCGCCGAAATTTGGGACAGTGCTTTGTGTTAGGCTTTTCGACATGTTTATGCAACTTGACCCAAATCGGTCCAGATTTGGATATAGCTGCCATGTAGACCGATATCTCGATTCTTGGCCCCATAAAGGGCGCATTTATAATCCGATTTCACTGAAATTTGACACAGTGACTTATGTTCGGCTTTTCGACATCCGTGTCGTATATAGTTGAGATCGGTATGAGGTATATGAGTATAAGGTATGCAATTTTCACCGAATTTTGATGAAAGGTGGTTTACATATATACCCGAGGTGGTGGGTATCCAAAGTTCGGCCCGGCCGAACTTAACGCCTTTTTACTTGTTTCACTCCAAGACTGTTCGTGACCTTACCGTCCTAGTTGTTATTGCCCTTATGGCAATTTTACTGTCGGTAGAGATGTTCACACTCGACGTCCTCGGGTTAGCACCACACAACTTCACGCATTCCGTGATCGCCCGGATCTCCGCCTGCAGGACCGTATTATGGTCAGGCAGTCTAAAACAGATATCAGTCCCTGGGGTCTCAATGTAAAACCCCAGACCCACTCTGTCCTCTAGCTTTGATCCATACGTGAAATATGATCTTCCAGATGGCAATAATAGGGTTTCGTCAATCCAAGACTGTGCCGATGTCAGCAGTGCGTCACACTCAACTTCAAAGTTCATCTCAGGTATCTGATCGGTAATCTCTTCGATTCCTTCCAGGTTTCCTATCGTCGCCTCGATTATACTGCGATGGTATGAGCTGCTCCCATCCTCAATCCATTCTCCCATAGCTTTAAGTCTCATAGCCGCAGTGGCTGCCTCACACTTAATCTGTATGTCAATGGGTCGGATATCTATTGCAGAATAGTCTCCAGTGCCCTAATGGGCGTGGTCCTCATCGCACCGCCTATGTCAAGACAACATTTTTTCTGAACCTGTTGCATGGTCCTTATTTTGCACTTTTTCTCCATAGCAGTCCACCAAACTACTGAGGCGTAAGAAAGTATCGGTCTAATCACGCTCCCAAAGAGCCAGTGGACTATCCTAGGATTCAGGCCCCATTTCGAGCCTATGGCCCGTCTACATAGTGCCCAACATCTGTGAGCTTTCTCAGTACCCAACTTCTGTGAGCCTTCCAATTCAGTTTCCTGTCCAAGATCACACCTAAGTATTTGACCTTGTCAGATATCGTAATCGTCTTATTAAGGAAACGTGATGCGTTAAATTGGCCCTCCTTCGTCTTCCTCGTGAACAGGCATATTTCAGTCTTCTATGGGTTAATATTGAGACCTCTGGCTCTAGCCCAGTCATATGCAAGACCCTTTCGGCCCTCTTGCATAGCTCGTTCGGATCCTTACCTCTTAGAAGTGTAACATCGTCTGCGTAGCAGACGGGTTCTAATCCCTCCTCAGACAGCATCCATAATAGGTCATTTATGGTGGTCATCCATGGGAGTGGCGATAAAATGCCTCCCTGTGGCGTGCCCTGTGCCACTTTCTCTCTTATATGTCTGCCATTGGACACATAATTTATCCACCTGTTAGCATATGGTTTATCCAGTCTCTAAGGACCGAGTCCACCCGGTACTGGTCTAAGGATTGGATCAGTGTGTCGGTTCG
Organism: Stomoxys calcitrans; assembly: GCF_963082655.1. Classification (NCBI taxonomy): domain Eukaryota; kingdom Metazoa; phylum Arthropoda; class Insecta; order Diptera; family Muscidae; genus Stomoxys; species Stomoxys calcitrans. Next base: position 174,019,401 of record NC_081554.1, read on the forward strand.
CACATTGTTAAAAGCCCCCTCGATGTCAATGCATACCGCCTGTGTGTACGTTTTGTCATCCATGGATTCTTCTATTTTATGCACAACCTCGTGCAGGGCAGTCTCCATCGACCTTCCCTTGACATAGGCATGCTGTTTGTATTTGAGTAGTTCGTTGGATGTCATACTCTCTATCACGGTGTCCACAATACGTTCCATGGTTTTGAGTAGAAAGGAAGTAAGGCTTATGGGTCTGTAGGCCTTTGGTGTCGCATAACTTGCCTTGCCGTGCTTGGGTATAAACACCATCCTAGCCTCCTGCCAGGCTTTCGGAGTATATGCAAGTCCTATGCACGCTGTAAAAACTTTGGCCAGATGAAGCGCCAGATAGTCTGCCCCTATCTGTGGTAACGCCGCAAATATTTCATCAGGTCCGGGTGACTTAAATGGTTTGAAGCTCCTCAAGAATTCCTTCACCATAAATTCCGTTATTATAAACCTTCGATCAACGTCATAATACCAAGATTCCGGTGTCTTCGTGAGTCTCTTCGTATCCTGTGGAAAATGGGTTTTCATCAAAAGCCTCAACATGTCCTCCGTTGTCTCTTCTCTCACTCCCATGTCGTCTACTAAAGTTTCAGTTTGGACATGGGTTTTTGAAAACTTTTTATACCCTCCACCTCTTCTGTGGTACAGAGTATAATAACTTAGTAACTTAGTTTGTAACACTCAAACGGAAGAGAGAGTGATGAGTATACCGATCGACTCAGAATCACTTTCTGATTCGATTTAGCTATGTCCGTCCGTCTGTCTGTCTGTCTATGTTTATTTGTGTACAAATTACAGGTCGCATTTTTCATCCGATCGTCTTCAAATTTGGTATCGGCATGTTTCCTATTGAAATTGAAAAATATCGGTTCAGATTTGGATATAGCTCCCACATATATGTTCCTCCGATTTACAGTAATACAGCAATAAAATGGTCATTTGTTCACCGATTCTCTTGAAATTTGGTAGGAAGGATTTTCTTAAGACTCCCAATACGACTGGTGAATTTCATAGAAATCGGTTCAGATTTGGATATAGCTCCCATATATATGTTCGTCCGATTTACAGTAATACAGCAATAAAATGTTCATTTGTTCACCGATTCTCTTGAAATTTGGTGGGAAGGATTTTCTTATGACTCGCAATACGACTGGTGAATTTCATAGAAATCGGTTCAGATTTGGATATAGCTTCAATATATATGTTCGTCCGATTTTCGGTAATACAGCAATTAAATGGTCACTTGTTGACCGATTCTCTCGAAAATCGACAGGAAGGATTTTCTTATGACTCTCGATATTACTGGTGAATCTCATAGAAATCTGTTCAGATATATATATATATCGCCCGATTTGCACTCCTAGACCCACTGCAAGCTCATTTATTGACCAATCTTCCCGAAATTTTGTACAACGGTTTCCTGGACGAATTCTACAATATCCATAAAGTTTGGTCGAAATCGGTTCAGATTTCGATATAGCTCCCATGTATTTGTTCATCAGATTTTGGATAATTTGATGTAGTTATTACATTTTGAACATATTTAATTTGCTCGAAATTTGATACAGGAATTTAATAATCTATCTGGATACAACAAATTTGTTTCAGAATTAGATGTGACCACCCTTTTTGTGTTTATAGTGTAGGTGTAGGGTATTATAAAGTCGGCACCGCACGACTTTTGCCTTTCCTTACTGGTTTATCTTGGCGGCATTATTAGCGCTATCGACCTGTTCGCAGAAAAGCTTCCAGGAGGCACGTTTTGCCGATCTGTTAATCTTATTGTGTTTCTTGAGCCGTGTGTAATACACATCTCAATAAACGTTCGCCTTTTTATACCCACCACCGAAGGATGGGGGTATATTCATTTTGTCATTCCGTTTGCAACACTTCGAAATATCCATTTCCGACCCTATAAATTATATATATTCTTGACAGCGTAAAAATCTAAGACGATCTAGACATGTCCGTCCGTCTGTCTGTTGAAATCACGCTACAGTCTTTAAAAATAGAGATATTGAGCTGAAATTTTGCGCAGACTCTTTTTTTGTCCATAAGCAGGTTAAGTTCGAAGATGGGCTATATCGGACTATATCTTGATATAGCCCCCATATAGACCGATCCGCCAATTTAGGGTCTCGACAAATGCGATCCATGGTGGAGGGTATAAAAGATTCGGCCCGGCCGAACTTGGCACTCTCTTACTTGTTTTACGTATATTTCTATCCATCTCCCTGGAGCCTTGAGCTTAAAAGATGACAGGCTATGGGGTCCAAAATCTTTCACCTTCGTGTGGTAGCGTTTTCCTGCATTTGGAATCAAAATGACCTTTGTGTCCCTCTATCCACGCAAGATCCGATCTGGGATCTTGACTTTCTGAGTCTCTATAGAGCGCAATTCTTATCCAATTGGAATGAAATTTTGCACGACGTATTTTGTTGTGATATCCAACAACTATGCCAAGTATGGGTCTCCAACATATAATTTAATTGTGATCTAAACCGGATCATATCTTGATTGGGTTGCCCAAAAAGTAATTGCGGATTTTTCATATAGTCGGCGTTGACAAATTTTTTCACAGCTTGTGACTCTGTAATTGCATTCTTTCTTCTGTCAGTTATCAGATTTTACTTTTAGCTTGCTTTAGAAAAAAAGTTTTAAAAAAAGTATATGTGATTAAAGTTCATTCTAAGTTTTATTAAAAATACATTTACTTTCTTTTAAAAATCCGCATTTACTTTTTGGGCAACCCAATATATACGACATGCTAATACAAGCATCAGGTTTCACATCGATTCGAACCATACATGTCACGATTGATGGAAGTTGTAACAGAACAATATGTGCAAAATTTTAGTTCAATCGAATGGTAATTGTAGCCTCTGGGGTCTCAAATATTCAAGTCGAAGGACCAATATATGTGGGAGCTAAAACCAAATCTGAACCGATATGGCCCATTTTCAATCTCCGACGACCTACATCAGTCAGAAGTATGTTTGTAAAATTTTGTCCGCTATTGTGATTTCCACTGACGAACGGACAGGGGACGGACGGATGAACAGACGGATGGATGGACGGACATGGCTAGATCGACTAAGAATATCAGGACGAAATTATATTCTTGTGTTACACTAGATCACTATATCCCCTATCCTTTAGTGGTGATATTTATTGACCTACATATACATTATTGGCTTGTAAAATACAAATACTTCATTACCTCCTATATTTCATGTTTTTCCTAGTCATCTACTGCCAGCATGGAATATCGTATACAGCAAGTAGAAAATTGATTGTTTTCCTCTATCCAAACATGACAATCATGTAATATGCATATGTTATCCTAACCTTTCTGCATCTATCTCACAAGCAATATTGTCTTTATGGAAATCGATGAAGTGTAACTCAGCTGTCATAGTCACATCATATCATAGTCATGGGAAGTGTAAATATTGACTATATCACTTGGGTGAGTGAGTGAGTGAGTGCGTGATGAGAAGCTAGTTATGCGTTAAAAGAGGGGTTCTTCTGTTCTCAAAATAGCTCAAAGTAACTGAATTTTCAAAATTGTCTACCTACATCAAGAACTAAAGAATTCAATGATTGGGTACTGCCATCTTCCATATCATGCAGCCCCCCACCTATGACAAGTTAAGCTTTTTTTTTTGCCCTAAAATCTGTTGAAATTTAAAATGTTGACACTTCATGAAGGAATTGTTGCTGTGTGGGACACGATTCAAAATTATGATTGAATGTTTGAATTTGTTCTATGATAGCTGAAGTGTTGTTGGCCTATGGTTTATTAAAGTTGAACGCAACTTGCTTGCAGGGTGTTAGTGAAGATGGGCGCCGACATAGGCGTCAATAATGTGATAAAGTTTATTGATATATATATTCAAAATGCAATACTTAAGGTGAACAAGAACAATAACATTCATTATATTTATACCCTGCACCACCACTGTGGTAAAGGGTATTATAGATTTGTGCATTTGTTTGAAACGCTAAGAAGGAGAAGAGCTAGACCCATTTATAAGTATACCGATCGACTCAGAATCACTTCTAGTTATACCCTCCACCATAGGATGGGGGTATACTAATTTCGTCATTCTATTTGTAAATACTCAAAATATTCGTCTGAGACCCCATAAAGTATATAACTATTGGGTTGCCCAAAAAGTAATTGCGCATTTTTAATAAAACTTAGAATGAACTTTAATCAAATATACTTTTTTTACACTTTTTTTCTAAAGCAAGCTAAAAGTAACAGCTGATAACTGACAGAAGAAAGAATGCAATTACAGAGTCACAAGCTGTGAAAAAATTTGTCAACGCCGACTATATGAAAAATCCGCAATTACTTTTTGGGCAACTCAATATATACAACTGCGACATTTTATGTCGATCTAGCCATGTCCGTCCGTCCGTCCGTCTGTCTGTCGAAAGCACGCTAAGTTCCGAAGGAGTAAAGCTAGCCGCTTGAAATTTTGCACAAATACTTCTTATTAGTGTAGGTCGTTTGGTATTGGAAATAGGCTATATCGGTCCTTGTTTTGATACAGCTGCCATATAAACCGATCTGGGATCTTGACTTCTTGAGCCTCTAGAGGGCGCAATTCTCATCCGATTGGAATGAAATTTTGCACCACGTGTTTTGTTATGATATCCAATAAATGTGCCAAGTATGATTCAAATCGGTTCATAACCTGATATAGCTGCCACATAAACCGATCTGGGATCTTGACATCTTGAACCTTTAGAGTGCGCAATTCTTATCCGATTGAAATGAAATTTTGCACCACGTGTTTTGTTATGATATCCAACAAATGTGCCAAGTATGATTCAAATCGGTTCATAACCTTATATAGCTGCCATATAAACCGATCTTGGGTCTTGACTTCTTGAGCCCCTAGAGGGTGCAATTCTTATCCAATTGGAATGAAATTTTGCACCACGTGTTTTGTTATGATATCCAACAACTGTGTCAAGTATGGTTCAAATCGGTTTATAACCTGGCATAGCTGCCATATAAACCGATCTTGGGTCTTGACTTCTTGAGCCCCTGGAGTGCGCAATTCTTATCCGATTGGAATGAAATTTAGCACCACGTGTTTTGTTATGATATCCAACAACTGTGCCAAGTATGATTCAAATCGGTCCATAACCTAATATAGCTGCCATATAAACCGCTCTGGGATTTTGACTTCTTCATCATCTAGAGGTCGCAATTCTTATCCGATTGGGATGAAATTTTGCACGACGGATCCTCTCATCAACATACGTGTTTATTATGGTCTGTATCGGTCTATTGCCCCATACAGCTCCCATATAAATCGATCTCTCTATTTTACTTCTTGAGCCCCCAAAAGACGCAATTCTTATTCGAATTGGCTGAAATTTTACACAGGTCTCCAACATATAATTTAATTGTGGTCCGAACAGGACCATATCTTGATATCGCTCTAATAGCAGAGCAAATCTTTTCTTATATCCTGTTTTGCTTAAGAAGAGATGCCGGAAAAAGAACTCGACAAATGCGATCCATGGTGGAGGGTATATAAGATTCGGCCCGGCCGAACTTTGCGCGCTTTTACTTGTTCGATTTACTGTGAGTCCATGTATTCTTGTAATCAAACTACAGGTCGTATTTGTTGTCCGATTGTCACGAAATTTTGCAGATGTCACTTTTTTAACCCAAGGACAAACGCTATTGATTTCGAGAAAAATCGGTTCAGATTTAGATATAGCTCCCATATATATCTTTCATCCGATATGGTTTTTAAGGCTGTAGAAGCCATTATTTTCGTCCGATCTTCACAAAATTTGGCATTGGGTATTTTATTTGAGGTCTACATATGTCTGCAAAATTTCATAAAAATCGGTTCAGATTTAGATATAGCTCCCATATATATCTTTCATCCGACATATGCTTTTATGGCTGTAGAAGCCACAGTTTTAGTCCGATCTTTAAAATATTTTGCACGAGGTATTTTATTTGACTTCCTAATATGTGTGTAAAATTTCAAGCAAATCGGTCCATATTTAGATATAGCTCCCATATATATCTTTCATCCGATATGGCCGTTTAAGGCTGTAGAAGCCACAATTTTTTACCGATCTTTACAAAATTTGGCATGGGGTGTTTTATTTGACGACTCCATACGTGTGCAAGATGTCATCAAAATCGGTTCAGATTTAGATATAGCTCCCATATATATGTATCGCCCGATTTGCACTTAAATGGTCGTAGTAGCTACAATTTTCAACATATATGCAAAAAATTTGGCACGGACTGTTTTGTTACTACACTTAATATATCTGGAAAATTTCATAAAAATCTGTTCAGATTTAGATATAGCTCCCATATATATCTTTCATCCGATTTGAACTATTAAAGCTGTAGAATCCACAATTTGGTTCGATGTTTACTAAATTAGGCGTGGAGTCGTCTTTGTGAAGGCTCCGTGTATGTGCAAAATTTCATAAAAATCGGTTCAAATTTAGATATAGCTCCCATATATATCTTTCATTCGACATGTACTTTTATGGCTGTAGAAGCTACAGTTTTAGTCCGATCTTTAAAATATTTCGCACAAGGTATTTTATTTGACTTCCTAATATGTGTGGAAAATTTCATGAAAATCGGTCCATATTTAGATGTAGCTCCCATATATATCTTTCATCCGATATGGCCGTTTAAGGCTGTAGAAACCAAAATTTTTTACCAATATTTTCAAATTTGGCATTGAGTGTTTTATTTGACGTCTTCATATGTGTGCATAAAATTTCATAAAAGTCGGTCCAGATTTAGATATAGCTCCCATATACATGTATCGCCCGATTTGAACTTAAATGGCCGTAGTAGCTACAATTTTCAACCGATATGCACAAAATTTGGCACGGACTGTTTTGTTACTGCACTTAATATATCTGGAAAATTTCATAAAAATTGGTTCAGATTTAGATATAGCTCCCATATATATCTTTTATCCGATTTGAACTATTAAAGCTGTAGAAGCCACAATTTTGGTCCGATCTTTACCAAATTTGGCGTGGAGTCGTTTTTGTGAAGTCTCAATGTACGAGCAAAATTTCATAAAAATCGGTTCAGATTTAGATATAGCTCTCATATATATCTTTCATGCGTTTAGACTTTTCAAGCCTGTAGAAGCCACAATTTTCGCCCGATTTTGCATTAGACGTTTTAATTGACGTTCCAATACGTGCGCAAAATTTCATTAAAATCAGTCCTAATTTAGATATAGCTCCAATGAGTATATTTAATCCGATATGGACTTTTAAGGCAGTAAAAACCACAATTTTGGTCACATCTCTACAATCTAGGGCTTGAGATGCTCTATGTGACGTCCCAGTATGTGTCAATAAAATTGGCACAGGTTTCGATATAACTCCCATATAATCTTTTATCCCATATGGTCTTTCAAAGATGTGTAAATCCAAATCTTTTGCCCTATGGTAGGAAAATCTTACAAGGTTCTAAATTGCTATTTCAGTTGGTATCCAAATTAATGTCTGACAAGATTTCGAGATAAGTTCTACATAAAAAAACTGCTACATGCACTAGGTGGTGTAGGGTATTATATAGTCGGCAACGCCCGACTTTTGCCTTTCCCTACTGGTTTTATTTAGATTTGATATTAAGTAATAATGGTGAAATATTTGCATAACGATAGCAATCCAAAATAGAATAAGGGACATATTTAGGGAGGAAGGGAATAGGGCGTAAACTAGGGCCTCTTAATAACAACTGACAGCATTATTAGTCTTTAATGTGGTATTTGGCCAGCCGCGACGGAAAACCTATAGAGCACCACACAGGCTGGAACTTTTAGCTCCAACTTGTGAGGTGTCCAACGTTCATTTTCACGGGAAGCTTAGCTGAAAGCTACCGGCCTCGTCCACAGGTTGCCGATAGTGGTTAGCTTCGTTTTTATGCGAAGTAGCTGCAAATGCGTTAGCGGGCAGTCAGGGATTTTCGAGTGGAAAGTCTCAGTGAAGAGTCAGGTAGCACTGGCTCTTAAATAAATACTGACTGCCAATAATACTCGAGATGACAAGGCGATTTATTGGCGCCTTCAAATAACCAATGGCCAATATCAGCCTCTGTTCCCATGTAAGGGGCAGCTGGAGGCGAGCGTCGGATTTGGCAGCAAGCGGCTCGCCACAACGAGGGATACATGTGCGATCGCAAAAAACCCATGCGGTTGGGACACTGGGCCTGAAACCCGCCCGCCGGAAAACTATAAGAATCGCTATGAGAAACAAAGGAATAGCAACAAATAAGAGCGTGCTAAGTTCGGCCGGGCCGAGTCTTATAAACCCTTTACCATGGACATCAATTGTCAACTTCTTTGCGCGGTATCTCTTTTAAGACAAACAAAGAATAATGAATAAGAAATGTTATGCTATTGCAGCTATATCAAGTTATAGTTCGATTCGGACCATAAATTAATTGAATGCTGCCAAATCCAACGAGAATTGCGCCCTCTATAGGCTTAAGAAGTCTAGATTCCACATCGTTTTTTTATGGCAGCTATATCAGAATTTAGACCGATTTGCGCCATACTTAACACAGTTTTTAAAAGTCATAACAAAACACCTCATACTAATTTTCAGCCAAATCGGATAAGAATTGCGCCCTCTAGAGGCTCAAGAAGTCAAGATCCCAGGTCGGTTTATATGGCAGCTACATCAGGTCATAGACCGATTTAAATCATACTTGGCACAGTTGTTGGCAGTAATAACCAAAATACTAGGTGCAAAATTTCAGCCTAATAGGGTAGGAATTGCTCCTTCTAGCGGCTCAAGAAGCCAAGACCCAAGGTTGGTTTATACGGCAGTTATACCAGGTTTTAGACCGATATGAACCATACTTAGCACAGTTGTTGGAAGTGATACCAGAAATCGGATGAAATTGCACCCTCTAGCGGCTCAAGACGTCAATACCCAAGATCGGTTTATATGGCAGATATAACAAGATTTGAGCCATACTTGGCACAGTTTTTGAAACAAAACACCTCATGTAACGTTTCAGCCAAATCGGATAAGAATTGCGCCATCTAGAGGCTTAAGAAGTCAAGATCCCAGATCGGTTTATATGGCAGCTATATCAGGTTATTGACTGATTTGAACCATACTAGGCACAGTTGTTGGATATCATAACAAAACACGTCGTGCAAAATTTCATTCCAATCGGATAAGAATTGCACCCTCTAGGGGCTCAAGAAGTCTGGACCCAAGATCGGTTTGTATAGCAGCTATATCAGAATATGGACCGATTTGAACTTAATTTAGCACAGTTGTTGGAAGTAATAACAAAACATGTCGTGCATAATTTCATTCCAATCGGATAAGAATTGCGCCCTCTAGAGGCTCAGGGTGTCAAGACCCAAGATCGGTTTATATAGCAGCTATATCAAAATATAGACCAATTTGAACCTTATTTGGCAAATTTGGTGAATATATTAACAAAACACGTCGTGCAAAATTTCATTCCTATCGAATAAGAATTAGGCCCTCTAGAGGCTCAAGAAGTCAAGACCCAAGATCGGTTTATATGACAGCTATATGAACACATGGACCGAAATGGCCCATTTACAATTCCAACCTACCTACATTAGTAAGAAGTATTTGTGCAAAATTTGGAACGGTTAGCTTTACCCCTTCGGAAGTTAGAGTGCTTTCGACAGACAAACGGACTGACGGACTGATGGACAAACGGACGGACATGGCTAGATGGACATAAAATGTCACGACGATCAAGATTATGTATACTTTATGGGGTCTCAAACGAATATTTAGAGTAGTTACAAACAGAATGACGAAATTAGTATACCCCCATCCTATGGTGGAGGGTATAAAATGAGTCCTCATTTCTATCAGTACTCTGTGTCAAAACTTTTACCTTGAAAAACTTCCCCAACTCGCTTTAAGCATTCCTTTCTGCTTGCCTTTCTATATGCCTGTTTCACAATTTTCCACAAACCTTGGTTTACTTGAAATCTTCTTTTTCAAAGGGCCACCCTTGCCTTAATTATCCCATTTGCTTTTACTTCGCCAATGACTTTAAATATGTATGAGCATTGCAACCTGCGGCTTGTTGCAAAAATATTTTGATATGGCTGACACAGCCCAAAACAATCGTCAGCAATGTGACTGCTTAGTGAAGTGTCGTTTGGCATAAATTGACATTTGGCTTCATATTCCATTGCGTTTAATGATAATTTGTTTATTTATTGTATTTTTGTTACATTGTTGATGAAGTGTTTTGAGACTTGAGGACTGAGGACTGAGACTCAGGACTCCCACTTTGCATAGCCTTCATCTACCAGACACACAAAACAAGAAAAAACCCAGTAAGGAAATGCAAAAGGCGGGCGGAGCTGACTATATAATACCCTACAAAAACGGGTCTACTAACTATTTTTAATACCATAAATCCTCAATCGAGACCCTCACCAGATCAATCTTACTATTGGACTTACATATCGTATATCGGGTGAGAGATATATATGGGAGCTATATGTAAATCTGAACCGATTTTGATAAAGTTGTGCACACATGTGGAGACATCAAACGAACCACCCCATGCCATATTTTGTAAAGATCGTACCAAAAATTTGGCTTCTACAGCCTAAGAGGGCAATATCGGGTGAAAATTGTATATGTGGACCTATATCTAAATCTGAACCGATTCTAAGGAAATATTGCACACGTGTTGAAAATTAGGTAAAATACCATACGCAAAATTTTCTAAAACTCACATCAAAATTCTGGCTTCTTCAGCCTTAAAGAGCCATATCGGTTAAAATACATATTTGGGAGCCATATCTAAATCTGATCAGATTTTGTTCAAAATCTATAGCGTTCTTCCTAGGACCAAAAAAAAAAAATTTTTAAAAAAATTTACAGAAATCGGACTCCAAATGTGAACTGTATCTTGATCACAAGTTATATGAACAGACAGACGGCCATAGTTAATTCGAATCGGGAAGTATTGCTAAGCCTATCGGTATGTATATCTAGCCCTTCCCTTTCTTAGCGTTGCAAACATAATACCCTGCACCACAGTCGTAGTGTAGGGTAACAAAAACAAAACCGAATTTTTATTGCTGGTGTTAGCAGCCATAACACAGGGAACTAAGTTTCAATGTTTATGCCGGGAATAAGAATTTCAACGGATACATGTGAGTTTATGATTGCTGAGCGTTTTAATTTTGGAGAAATTTAGGACATATCAGAAATAATTAGAAATTTTGATAAAATTTTCTATAAATAAAAAATATTTACAAAATTTTCTAAAAGTAAGAATTTTTAAAAAATCAGTGCTCGAGATGTCTCTTTAGCAGAAGGAGTACACTTACGCGGCCTTCCTTGACATTCAGCGGTATTTAAAAACGTGGAAAATTCGGTCTATATGGCAGCTATATCCAAATCTCGACCGATCTGCGCCAAATTGCAGAAAGTTGTTTAAGAGCCTAACGCAACTCACTGTTCCAAATTTTGGCAAAATCGAACAATAAATGCGTATTATGGGCGCAAGACCTTAAATCGAGAGATCGGACTCTATGGCAGCTATATCCAAATCTGAACTGATCTAGGCCAAATTGAAGAAAGATGTCTTAGGGCTTAACACAACTCATTTTCCCAAATTTTGGGCGAAAATGGACAATAAATGCGTCCTTTTATGGGCGCAAGACTTTAAATCAAGAGATCGGTCTATATGGCAGCTATATCCAAATATGGACCGGTCTTCGCCAAATTGATGAAGGATGTCAAAGGGCCTTCCAAAACTCACTGTCCCAAATTTTGGGCGAAAATGGACAATAAATGGGTCTTTTATGGTCTCAAAACCTCAAATCGAGAGATCGGTCTATATGGCAGCTATATCCAAATCTGAACTGATCTAAGCCAAATTGAAGAAAGATGTCGAAGGGCCTAACACAACTCATTGTCCCAAAATTTCGGCGCCATCAGGCAATAAATGAGCCTTTTATGGGCGCAAGACCTTAAATCGGCAGCTATATCTAAATCTGAAACAATCTAGGCCAAATTAACGAAGGAAGTCGAATGGCCTAACACAACTCACTGTCCCAAATTTCAGCGAAATCGGAAAATAAATATGGCATTTATGGGCCTAAGACCCTAAATCGGTAGATCGGTCTATATGGGGGCTATACCAAGATAAAATCCGATATAGCCCATCTTCGAACTTAACCAGCTTATGGACAAAAAAAGAATATGTGCCAAATTTTAGCTCAATATCTATATTTTTAAAGACTGTAGCGTGATTTCAACAGACAGACGGGCAGGCGGACGGACATGGGCCGTTATAGGGTCGGAAATGGATATTTCGATGTGTTGCAAACGGAATGACCAAATGAATATACCCCCGTGCTTCGGTGGTGGGTTTAAAAAGTTTATAACCTGGTATATCTCCCATGTAAACCTATCAGTCGATATGATTTCTTGAATCCTTACAAGCCGCATTTTTTTTCGATTTGGCTGAAATTTAGCTCGCTCTGTTCTTTTACGACTTCCAACGTCTGCGCCATGTACGGCCCAAATTAGTCTATAACCTGATATAGCTCCCTTAGAAACAAATCTCTCGATTATCCTTGTTCGGTTTCTAGATGCTTTAAATTTTGCTGGTTTGGCAGAAGTTTGTTAGCTTGTTCCTCAAAAACTGCTGAACCAATTTTCTTCAAATTTTCATAGATGATAGAGTTTAGTCCCCGATGAAAAAAGGTACCCCATTAACCACTAACCACAATTTTCAAAAAAAAAAGCCAGATCCCAAAGATGGGTGCATCGATTTAAATGAAATTTTTTTTGCCATCTTATAAAAAACAAAAAATTGATATAAAACTTTGGGGTCAAATAACCGTGGGAACGACCTACCCTAAAACCCACCCAAAGGGACATATATACCAATTGGGACAATATGAGTATAAAAAGAAAATTATTTAAGAGGAAAGTTCGAACTTGATAAAACAATTCGACCTCAAGGCTTGGGGGGGGGGGGGGAGCGCCCTACTCACAAAGCCCGCCCAAAAATGACATGTTTACCGATTGGGACAATATGGTTATCAAATGAAAGGTAATTGGTATTAAAATGCGAATCTTATATAAAAATGTTGGGTCAAGTTGCAGGCGAGCCGCCCCACCCCAAAATTCACTCCCAAACGAACATGTAGGTCGATCGGGACAATAAGGAATTCAAACGAAAGTTACTTGAGTAGAATACGAAACTCATATAAAAGTTTGGGATCTATTCCCAGGCGGGTTGCCCCACCCCGAAATTATGCACCAAATGCACATGTACACCGAACGGGACAAGAGGAGACTCAAACGAAGAGTAGAGTAGAAAAATTATATAAAAATGTTGGTCAATACCCAGAGGATAGAGCCACCCCAAAATGGACATCTATACTAAACGAGGCAGATTGGGATTTTATTCAAAGTTATTTGAGAGTTAAATACGAATATAAAAGATTTTCAAATTTGGACCATGTCAACACTTAGGGGTGAAGCGAAGCACCTCAGACGAGCTAGTTCCAATAAATAAAACTCTTCTCGAAAGAGAAACAAACGAAAAAAAAATTAAGTAAAAAGGCAATAAGTTCGGCCGGGCTGAATCTTATATACCCTCTACTATGGATCGCATTTGTCGAGTTCATTTCCCGGCATCTCCTCTTAGGCGATATCAAGATATGGTCCTGTTTGGACCACAATTAAATTACATGTTGGAGACCTGTGTAAAATGTTAGCCAATTCGAATAAGAATTGCGCCCTTTGGGGGCTCAAGAAGTAAGATAGGGAGATAGATTTATGGGAGCTGTATCAGGCTATAGACAGATTCAGATCATAATAAACACGTATGTTGATTGTCATGAGAGGATCCGTCGTACAAAATTTCAGGCAAATCGAATAAAAATTGCGACCTCTGGAGGCTCAAGAAGTCAAGACCCCAGATCGGTTTATATGGCAGCTATATCAGGTTATGAACCGTTTTCAACTATTCTTGGCACAGTTGTTGGATATCACAATAAAATACGTCATGCAATATTTCATTCCAATCGGATAAGAATTGCGCACTCTAGAGGCTCAAGAAGTCAAGACCCAAGATCGGTTGATATGGCAGCTATATCAGGTTATGAACCGACCTGAACCCTATTTGACACAGTTGTTAAAAATCATAATAAAATATGTCATGCAAAATTTCAGCCAAATCGAAATGGAATTGCGTTTTCTAGAAGCTCAGGAAGTCAAGTCCCCATATCTGTTTATATGACAGCTAAATCAGGTTATATACCGATTTAAACCATACTTAGCACAGTTGGTGGAAGTCATAACAAAACACGTAGTGCGAAATTTCATTCTAATCGGATAAGAACTGCGCCCTCTAGAGGCTCAAGAAGTCATGACCAAAGATCGGTTTACATGAGAGCTATATCAGGTTATGGACCGATTTGAACCATACTTAGCACAATTATTGGATATCATAACAAAACACGTCGTGCAAACTTTCATCCCAATCGAATAAGAACTGCGCCCTGTAGAGGCTCAAGAAGTCAAGACCCAAAATCGGCCGATATGGCCAATTTACAATACCAACCGACCTACACTAATAAGAAGTATTTGTGCAAAATTTCAAGCGGCTAACTTTACTCCTTCGAAAGTTAGCGTGCTTCGACATACAGACGAAAGGACATGTCTAGATAGACATAAAATGTCGCGACGATCAAGAATATATATACTTTATGGGGTCTCAGACGAATATTTCGAGTAGTTACAAATAGAATGACGAAATTAGTATACCCCCCATCCTATGGTGGAGGGTATAATAATGGTGAGGCAGCCTATGACATACGCTGGGGTATTAACGACTTCCTCGAAGACATCGATTATGAGGATGATATATGCCTCTTGCGCATCACTTGGAACACATAAAGGCGATACTGGAACAACTGAATGAAAATACTGCCAAAGTAGGCCTGAGGATAAAACTATCAAAGACGAAATTGATGAGTATAGTCAATTCAAATCTGACGCCACTCACTATAAACGACCTTACCATTGAAGACGTTGTCAACTTCTCCTATCTTGGCACCAAAATAACGATGAACGCAGGACCACAGGCAGACATCGGCGTAAGTATCAACAAGACTAGAAGAGCCTTTCTAAAACTAAAATGAAATTGATGAGGATAATAGCATCAAATCTGATACCGCTCACTTTAACGACCATATCATTGAAGACGTTGACAACTTCTCCTATCTGGGCAGTTTTGCTAACAACGGACGGAGGACCAGAGGCAGACATCCGCGTAAGTATCAACAAGGCTAGAAGGAGATGTAGTGACACCCACTTAATACAATAGTCAGGATCTTCAACAGTAGTGTCAAATCGACTTCATTATATGGTTGTACAACTTGGATATTGGCGCAAGCGACTACCCGTAAAGTCTAAGATTTCATAATTCGTTGCCCATTCGCTGCGATATAGAAATTCGGAAGAGAAAATGGGCTTGGTTGGGTCATATCCTATGCCGACCGTATGATGATATAGCGAGAAATGTCTTAGACTGGAAGCCGCAAGGACAGCGAGGGAGGGGACGCCCGAAAAACACATGGATCTGCTGCACAAAAAGAGAGTTGGAATCAACCCATACATCGTGGACACTAGCCAAAGGTTTGGCCATCGATAGAGCTGGATGGAGCTGGATGGAGAGAGCTTGTTGATGCCCTATGGAGAGAGCTTGTTGATGCCCTATGTTCACACTGAACAGTTTACTATTAACCATTGTATTATTGTAATATCGACCCGTGCGGTCGAGGGCGGCGGCCCGAATGTCTCCTGGTGAACAGATACTATTCTTTTGGGCCGGATTATTAATGCGAATTTGGGAGAAAGTGTGGTCAGAAGGCGTGTGACATTGGAAACGCCTCAAGAAGGGGTGTTCTCGCCGATCCTTAGGAACCTGGTGATAAACGAAATCCTATTTGATCTCAACACGGATAGCGTGAAACTGATCGCCTATGCAGACAACCTCGTCCTATTGATTCGCAGCAGATTTTTATCGACAATCAGCGAGATAATGGAAAGGTCACTGTGGAGGCCAACAAGATGTGCTACTAGAAATGCTATGAGGACCAACCCAAGGATGACGGACCTGGTACTCTTCACTCGGAGATATAGTATAACGGATTTCAGACTCCCGTTCTGGGATGGTACCACTCTGCAGTTGATAAAGGAGGAAAAAAACCTAAGCCTAGTCCTCGATTCGAAGCTCTCCTCGAAAAGGAATACCGAGAAAAGGTGCCGAAAGGCTATATCGAAGTGCGTGGCGGAATATTTTGGGGCCTCATCGGGCTCCTGACGAATGATGTTGTGTTGGCTTGGTTTCCCGAACACTTCGGTGTTCTGGGAAATGAGAAATAAAAAATTTTGACAAAATTTCCCATAAAAAGAGAAATATCCTTTCCAATTTTTTTAAAACCCTATACGCCCTAATGTAGTATTTTTACGCACACACACACACACCCATTTATTATGTTTACACACATAAGTTTTGTGTATAAATTTGTGTCAAAGTTTTTGTTTTCCTTCCTCTTTTGATTACCATGAACAACATCCTTTGCCAAGTTCAGTTGAGTCTGCCGATACCAATGCCAATGTTACTACTCCCACCGCTGTTGTTCGATGTTTGCATTTTAAAAAATATTTTTGGCTGACAAACAAAATGTATGCCAATGCTCGCATCCGTCGGTTTATTTTTCTTCGTCTTCTTCTTCTTCGCTTTTTCTCACTCAACCATTTCCCTACCCTTTGGAGTATAATCGGATACTTTGTATTTCTTTATCAAAGTTGAATGTGTAACAGTGCCGAGTCTAGAGCAGTTGATAAAGTGTGGGTGGGTAGACCTTTTGAAGGGATTATTAACTGAAGTGCCTTATCATAGGGCAAATGGCAAACATTTTGTTCATAGCAAATAATACTGACACCCAATATTTACACTTCTAATCTTAAATGTTTACGCTATCGCGTAGGGAAACTTCATCCAATGGTTGGAAGAGGGTTCACTAACACACCACCTCTATGTACACAACAGTGATATGGAAAAGACAAAGTGAGAGTAACTTAAACAGCAATTATTTTGAATCTGGAAAAGAGGAAATATTTTGAAAATGTTTTCTTGGAAATTGGATTTTAAAAATTTTCGAAAATTTTGATGCAAATGCGAATTTTTTTCGCCGATGAACATTCCATTAAGGAACAGGGGCAAACTTCTCACATATCAATGATTGCTGTCCTATTCAAGTTGAAGCTCAATGGTGTGGGGGCCTCCATTTTATAGACGAGTCTGAACGGCGTGCCGCATGGATAACCGCTGAAATTTTTTCTACGATATTCTCGCCAGGATTCGAACCCAATTCAGCGTCATAAGCGGTGGCTTCCATGGCCTTTGGTACATATTTCATATGTGGTGCCATTTCAAAAGGCAATGCTTTATCAACTGCCCCTTGAAAAAGGTTGAGAACAAATTCAGGGTTTAATTCTGCAGCTCCGTGGAGCATATATCTGACCCCTTTAGGTTAGGAACAAAACCTATTACCGTGGGTGGGTGTTATATATTTCGAAGTCAGAGAATGTGTGGACATAGTCTAGTGAGGAAACACTAGAACTACTCATTTAAACACATTAACCGGGAAACTCTTCAACGGACGACGTGGCGGCACAAGAGATTGTTGAGTATACAGTGCAGTTGTCAGACCTACAATACAATATGGTGTTGTGATCTGGTGGACGACGCTTCAAAAATCCACCTACTGCATCGTTTGTTTGTGCATCACAGCCGCATCGAAGACTATATCCTCAAATTGTTGGCATAGCTGACCATCTCGAATGGCTTCGATAGGTCCAGTGCCACGAGTACTGTCCTATCACATGGCCTGGACTGATTGAAGCCACGTCAAATGTGTGCGGCGATGGCATGCAAAGCAGTTGTTGTGTTATGTAGTCTTCGAAATTCATGCTAATGCTTGGCAAATAGATTCTCCATCGAGGCTCGGGAGGAATAGTCCCTCAAGCGTTTTGGCTACTGGTAAAAGAAGGGAAATCGGGCTGTACGACTCCCCTGGCTCGGGTCATTTGCAAGGTTCAGTAGGGGTATGACTCTGCCCATTTTCCAGACCACGGGTACAAAAGGAGTGTTCAAAGACAGGTTGAGGTTAGTTGTAAGGTACTGGACTTCAGGTAGACTCTAGGTGGATACAGATTCTTCAGCATCAGTGAAGAGTTTTCGTCGGGACCTAAAGCGTTGGATGACTTGCCGCACGGTTGACATTCGCAACTTCGTCCACCCTAAATTGTGATGGCGGTCCATATGCTTGGGGACCACGGATACAACGTATGGTTCTTCTCCTAGCCTTGGCACTCAATAAATTGAATGTTGAATAACCGTAACTGTGACTATTCGCAATAGTCACCATTACGTTGCCAAAAGTGACAGAGTCTTCTGTCTTTCCTTCTACCAGGGTTCAAGAGTGAGTTATCCGTAGACAATAGCTTGCCTAAACCTGTACCTAAGTTACATTGCTCCAAGTGTTCCAGCCACAAATTCCGCTTATGTTCGTTGACTACCCTGGTCATTTACAGATTCATCTCGCTAATACTGGGATAATGGGGTCCGTGCAATAAACCCCATCACGTTCGTCTGCGAATACCATTGCATGCACCAGGAAGTAGAACCGCACATGGGGTATTCGACCGCCTGGTATAAGGCACGGGGTCAGAGGGGTGTCAGTTTATTGAAGCGGCGATTGGTATACTCTCTGAAGACGACCCAATCGGCCTTCTTTTGATTGATAAACGCTCGGCACGCGGAGGTTACGGTCGATGGTGAGAATTTTGGGGAGGTGGTCTAATCCCACAGAAATGACGTCACTCAGGAGGTTAGGGGATGGAATATAAATGTTTGGCGAGCTGCTCTCCTTGTAATCCTAGTGCGGGCATTCTCATTCACCGTGCATATCATGAAGCCTTCAATCTGATATCCACGGGTCGTAACCTGGGTGAGAATACCTAGAACTACGATGATTAAAATCTCCTAGAACCAGGCAATTATGGCCGCACAGTAGGCCACAAATGTTGGGCGGCAATGTCGACTGGTCGGATACGCAGACGACATTACCGCTGTCATCACATCAAGAAATACCGACGAGGCACAACGAAGACTACAGCAGGTCATGATCAGAACTAAGCAGATCTGATTGGAATTCCATGGGCTACAGCTGGCCAAGCAAAAAAAGAGCTACTCCTGCTCACAAGGGAACACATCCCCACAGTGAAAGATATGCGGATCGAAGACGTCGTCTTACGCAAGTACCTACACATAAGGGGAAAATGCAGCTCACCATTCTGCATTAAAAACCCTTTGAATCGCGATAAAATGAGCAAATTTTATTGAAAACAATGGCATTTTTAAAATCCTGGGAGGATCCCCACTCATTCCTTGTAGGGATCACTAGTGCCAGGCGTAGGTGATATCGGTCTATAGTGCACGGAACGATGTATAACGAAGGCAAATTCCCCACCTTCCCTCCTTAAGCGATCACTATGTAGCACATTGTATCCGTCTCCTGGATCTCTGCAACCATAAAATCCACTATCTCGTCGATCGGAGACCATAGCAATTCCATTGCAAGAATGGTATACTGGCCAATGGACAATATTTGGGCTGGGGTGCTGCTGTTGCGTATATTGCCGTACGGGAGCAGTCCGATGGGTCACATAGTCAGATGACGAGGACGCCGAGGCGACGAAGACGCTTGTGACGCCCTTCTTTCTATGTTCGCACAGCACCTTGCAACATATTCAGTGTGACTGTACACTCGTAGGGACGTAAAGCCATAGCAACATCGGAAATGCACCGACTTCATGCAGCGGTTACACCTCATCGCTAACGACCGATGATGGAGGAGGTTCTGGAAAACCGAACAGAACCAGGGTCCGGGGTTCTTTTTTAACCAGGCACGGACCAGAAGCGTGCGGAAAAGGCGCTCCGGGATCTGCCTCTCCCATGACGAATAAAGGACGAACACGTACACTGAGGCGGTAGCTCTTGAAAGACCTCTATTGGTTCAATACAAAAAGTGTACCATGTTAGAGACAAATGGCTAAAAATGTTTGCCATAATTTATATACCCACCTCCGTAGCATGGGGGTTAACTACGTTTGTAAGACATCGAAATATTGATCTAATACCCAACATAGTATATATTCTTGATCGTCTTGATTTTCTAAGTCGATTTAGCCCCGTCAGTCCGTCTGCCCGGATGTCGAAAGCACGCTAACTGTCGAAGGAATAAAGCTAGGCGCTTGATATTTTACACGAATAATCCCTTTTAGTATGAGTCAGCTGGGATTGTTAATGAGTTATATCGGTCCATGTTTTGATACTCTCGCTCGCATATAGACCAGTCCTCGATCTTGACTTCTTGAGCCCCCAGAGGGCGCAATTCTTAACCGATTTATCTGAAATTTTGCAACAGGTGACTTATTTTGACTGAGGCCACCGTAGCGCAGAGGTTGACATGTCCGCCTATGACCATGAGAAAAAATTCTCAGCAGTGGTTTTCCCCTCCTAATCCTGACAACATTTGTGAGGTAAGATGCCATGTAAAACTTCTCTCCAAAGTGGTGTAACACTGCGGCACGCCGTTCGGACTCGGCTATAAAAAGGAGGCCCCTCAACTTTGAGCTTAAATTTTAATCGGACTGCACTCATTGATAGGTGAGAAGTTTGCCCCTGTTCCTTAGTGGAATATTCATGGGCAAAATTTGCATTTGGCTTATTTTGACTTCCAACAACTGTGCCAAGTATGTTTCATAACCTGATAGAGGTCCCATTTAAGCCGATATCGGATCTTGACATCTTGAGCCTCTTAAAGGCGCAATTACTATTCGATTTGGATACAATTTTATTTTGACTTACAACAACTGTGCCAAGTATGGCTTAAGTCGGATTATGACCTGATATAGGTCCCATATAAATCGATCTCGGATCCTAACTTCGTGAGCTTCCAGAGGGCAAAACTATTAACCAATGTGGCTGAAATTTTGCATGGAGTGTTTTTTTTACTTTCAACAACTGCGAAGTATGGTCCAAATCGCTTCATCTTGACTTACGGAGTCGACAGAGGGCGCAATTATCATCCGATTTGGTTTAAAATTTGCACGAAGTGTTTTGGTTTGACCATCAACAACTGCGCCAAGTATGGTCCTAATAGGTTTATAACTTGATATACGGTCCTAATCGGTTTACAACTTGATATAGCTGCCACATAAATTAATCCCCCTATTATACTTCATTAACCTCTAGAGGGCGCAATAATTATCCGATTTGGCTGAAATTTTGCATAAAGTGTTTTGTTTTAACATTAGCAACTGCGCCAAATATAGTTTAAATCGGTTCATTACGTTATAAAGGTCCCATATGAACCGATCTCCGATCTTGATTTCTTGAGCCTCTTGAGGGCGCAATTATCATCAGATTTGGCTGAAAATTTGCTTGAAATGTTCAACAACTGCGCCAAGTATGGATCAAATCGGTTCATAACCGGATTTAGCTCCCATAGAAACCGACTGCGGCTCTTGACTTCTTGACCCTCTAGAGGGCGCTATTCTTATCCGATTTGGCTAAACTATTGCATGAATTGTTCTATTCTGATTTTCAATAACTGTTGCAAGTATGGTCGAAATCGGATCGTAACTCGAAATAGCTCCTATATAAACTAATTTTGGATCTTGACTTCTTAAGCCTCTAGAGGGCGCAATTCTTAAGTGATGTGGCTGAAATTTCGCACCAAGTGTTCTATTAAGACTTCCAATAACTGTGCCAAGTATGGTCCAATTCGGTTATAAACTGATATAGCTCCTATATAAACCAATCTCCCATTTATACTTCTTGAGCCGCCAGAGGGCGCCAATATTACCCGATAGACTTTCCAACAACTATGGAAAGTCTGTTTTAAATCGGTTCAAAACCTGGTATGGCTCCCATATAAACCGATTTTCTGTTATTACTTCTTGAGCCCCTAGAGGGAACAATTATTATCCAATGTGGCTGAAATTTGCACAAGGACTTCTTCTATGAGCGTCAACATACATGATAAAAATGGTCCGAATCGGTCAATTCTTATAAAAACATATCTCCCGATTATTCTTCTTGAGCCCCTACAGGGTGCAATTTTTATCCGATTTGGCTGACATTTTGGACATTTTGTTCTCCAACAGCCAAACCAAGTATAACCCCAGTCGGTTCATAACTCCTTATACCCACCACCATAGGATGGGGGTATACTTATCTAGTCATATAGTTTGTAACACCTCGAAATATTCGTCTAAGACCCCATAAAGAATATATATATATTCTTGATCGTCTCGACGTTCTGATTATATCCAGCCATGTCCGTCCGTCCGTCTGACGAAATCACGACAGTGGTCGAACGCGTAAAGCTAGCCGCTTAAATTTTTGCACAGAAGCTTAATATTGACGTAGGTCATTGGGGATTTCAAACGGGCCATATCGGTAAAGATTTAGATATAGCTCCCATATAAACCGATCTCACGATTTGACTTCTTGAGCCCTTACCAGCCGCAATCTTTGTTGGATTTGGCTGAAATTGTGTATGTGGTGTTCTGTTATGATTTGCAATAACTGCGTCAAGTACGGTTTATATCGATCTATATTCTGATATTGCTCCCATATAAACCGATCTCCTGATTTGACTTCTTTAGCCCTTACAGGCCGCAATTTTGGTCCGATATGGCTTAAATTTTGCATGTTGTGTTCTGTTATGACTTCCAACAAATGTGCCAAATAGGGTCGCGATCGGTCTATAACATAATATAGCTCCCATATAAACCGATCTCCTGACTTGACTTCTTGGGCCCCTGAAAGCCTCAATTTTCATTCGAT
>NC_081554.1:174042632-174090132 GCF_963082655.1 Stomoxys calcitrans
GATCCCAGATCGGCATATATGGCAGCAATTACTTTTTGAGCAACCCAATATATTTTTGATCGCCATGTCATTTTAAGTCGATCTAGCCAGGTCCGTCCGTCTGTCGAAAGCACGCTACCTTTCGAAGGAGTAAAGCTAGCCTTTTGAATTTTTGCACAAGTACTTTTTATTGGTGTGGATCGATTGGGATTGTAAATGGGCTATATGAGTCCATTGTTTGATATAGCTGTCATATAAACCGATCTTGATTCTTGACTTCTTAAGCATTAGAGGACACAATTCTTATCCGATTTGGCTGAAATTTTGCACGAGATGCTTTATTATGACTTCCAACAACTGTGCTGAGTATGGTTGAAATCGGTCCATAACCTGATATAGCTGTCATATTAACCTATCTGGGGTCTTAACTTCTTGAGCCTCTAGAGTGCGCAATTCTTATCCGATTGGAATGAAATTTTGCACGACGTGTTTTGTTATGATGTTGAACAACTGTGCCGAGTATGGTTCAAATCGGTTCATAACCTCATATAGCTGCCATATAAACCGATCTTGGGTCTTGACTTCTTGAGCCTCCAGAGGGCGCAATTCTTTTCCGATTGGACTCAAATTTTGCACGTGGTGTTTTATTATTATATCCAACAACTGTGCCAAGTATGGTTCAAATCGGTTCATTACCTGATATAGCTGCCATATAAACCGATCTTGGGTCTTGACTTCTTGAGCCTCTAGAGGGCGCAATTCTTATCGGATTCGGCTGAAATCTTGCATGACGTATTTCATTATGACTTTCAATAGCTGTGCCAAATAAGGTTCAAATCGGTTCATAACCTCATATAGCTGCGGATCTGGGATGAGTCTCTAGAAGTCGCAATTTTTGTCCGATTTGCCTGAAATGTTGTACGACGGATCCTTACATGACCATCAACATACGTTTTTATAATGGTCTGAATCGGTCTATAGCCTGATACAGCTCCCGTATAAATCGATCTCTCTGTTTTACTTCTTGAGCCCCAAATATCATTTAATTGTGGTCCAAACCCGGGACCCCATATCTTGATATCACTCTAATAGCAGAGCAAATCTTTCCTTATATCCTTTTTTGCCTAAGAAGAGATGCCGGGAAAAGAACTCGACAAATGCTATCCATGGTGGAGGGAATATAAGATTCGGCCCGGCCGAACTTAGCATGCTTTTACTTGTTACTTGTTAATTTTTCATCTTTGCCTCTCCAAACGGATATATTGGGTTGCCCAAAAAGTAATTGCGGATTTTTTAAAAGAAAGTAAATGCTTTTTAATAAAACTTAGAATGAACTTTAATCAAATATACTTTTTTACACTTTTTTCTAAAGCAACCTAAAGTAACAGCTGATAACAAAAATCCGCAATTACTTTTTGGGCAACCCAATATAAATTGATCTCCCCCTGGCTAATATTTCCATCTATTGAATGAAAGTCTTTTTATTGCTTTTACCCAACTTCTCCGAGCAACGAAGGCATAGACCCTACATCGACTTCACTGGCTCAGCTGGCCATCAGGGGGCTTCTCAAGTGCTCTTCTCCACTTTCATATCTATTTGGTCCAATCATACATTCACTCCAAACCATTATTGCGTTGTGATTGAAGCGTGACTCAGTTAGCCAAAACGCATCTGTCTCTTTCCAGAAGTAATGAAATCCTATTGACCGTTACTTATTTAAATTTTAACGGAAACGAAATACCCAACAACCGAAACGAGAGTCAAAGACAGAGAGAAATGCAATGCACTTTGATTTGACCAAAAAGCTGGTGAAGCCAAATTTTTGTGGAATTGACAAATGTTACTGAGGTTTTCATTTCATTTCTAAACAGCTTATAGCAGCAGTGGGTGGTGGGGGGGGGGTGGGGGGGGGGTGGGAAGTTAATTTATTTGATGCTTTGTGGTTTTTGAGTAGCATGGTGGAGGAGGCGGAGCAGTATCGCCTTTCTCGGCTATCAGTTTTTGCGGTTGCCTCTAATGAATGTGACAATTGATGTTGTTGCATGGCCATCATCAATAATTATAATCCGAAACCACTTCCATTATTGCCATTTCCATTAGACTGATTTTCTATGAATTCATTATGGCTTAAATCATTAAGCTATTGTCCTCGAGCATTTCATAGCCCCAGGAGGCTACAAGGACATCTCTTAACCATTTGTTATGGCAATAAATTCATTATAAGTAGAGAAACAAAATATTAAAAATTGTAATAAATCTTCGAAAACAAAGTTTTTTAAGATTTATGGTCAGTTCTTCATTACCTAGTCTTTGAGAGAAAACAAACAAATTTTTAAATATGCCATTAATAATTGGAAATCTTTTTGTGTGTTTAGTTAATAAACCTGCACGAAATGCTAAGGAGCTGTGAAATAAAAAATGCATTGCATTGTTATAAAGACACCATTAAATTTAATTTAATTATATTGGGTTGCCCAAAAAGTAATTGCGGATTTTTCATATAGTCAGCGTTGACAAATTTTTTCACAGTGACTCTGTAATTGCATTCTTTCTTCTGTCAGTTATCAGCTGTTACTTTTAGCTTGCTTTAGTAAAAAAGTGTAAAAAAAGTATATTTGATTAAAGTTCATTCTAAGTTTTATTAAAAATGCATTTACTTTCTTTAAAAAATCCGCAATTACTTTTTGGGCAACCCCAATAAAAACAGTTGTTGAGAACTTTTCTACTCACCACCATAGGATGGGGGTATACTTAACAAGTAATTCCGTTTGCAACACCTGGAAATATTGATCTGCGACCCCATTAAGTATATATATTATGGATCGTATTAATATTTTAAGTCGATATAGCCATGTCCGTCCATTCCATTCCTCCGCCAGTCGAAATCACGATGACGGTCAAATAAATAAAGATATCCGCTTGAAATTTTGCAAAGAGAGTTCTTATTAAACGTAGGTCATTTGGGGATAGCAAATGGGCCATATCGGTTCAGATTTGGATATAGCAACCATATAAAACTGATCTCTTTGATATGATTTCCTTGAGCCCCTACAAGCAGCAATTACAAATTTTGTACGATGTGCTTTGCTTTGACTTCTAACAGCTGTACTAAGTATGGTCCAAATCTGTCAATAACTTGATATAGCTCCCATATAAACCGATCTCCCGATTTGACATCTTGAGCCCCTAGGAGCAGTCCGATTTTGCTGAGATTTTGTACGGTGTATTTTGCTATGACTTCCATCAACTGCTTTAAGTACGATTAAAGTCGGTCTTCAACCCGATGTCGGATGAAAATTGAGGCTTCTAAGGGCTCAAGAAGTCAAATCCGGGGATCGGTTTAAATAGGAGCTGTATCTGTTTAAATACCGATTTGAATCATACTTGGTCTTTGTTTCAAATTTTGGCCCAATCGGACAAAAATTACGGCTTGTAAGGGCTTAAGAAGTCAAATCGGTTTATATGGACCTATATCGAAATCTAAACCGGTATGGTCTATTTGCAATCCCCAACGACTACATCAATAAGAAGTATCACGATCGTTATCGTGATTTCGACTGACGTACGTACGGACGCACTTGCCTAGACCGACTCAGAATATCGAGACGATCAACAATATATATTATTTATAGGGACCCAGATCAATTTTAGGAAGTGTTTCAAAGGGAATGACTTGTTAAGTATATTTCATTCTATGTTGGTGGTCAACCACCACCATGGATTTCGCCAAAAAAAAAATGGCCTTTATTAAGTTTTATGTTACAACACTCAAATCGGGAAGTGGTAGCGGCTGCTATGGTCTCAAGTTTTCATATCGTGGAATTAACTGGCCGTTCATAGTTGGCACGGACGCTGACAGTGATAGCAGAAGTCTTTGTGTCAAATTAGGATAAAGTGAAGGTTCTTCAGGAGTATGAGTATGAGTGTGAGTATACACCGCACTAATGTTGTAAGTGAGAATGGAAGTCTTTTGTACTAAATTTCAGCAAGATCGGACGAAAAATGAGGCTTCTAAGATATCAAGAAATCAAATCCGGGTATAGGTTTGTATGGGGGCTATATCAGTTCATATATCGATTCGGATCATACAAGGCACTGATATTGCAAGTCATAACTTGTCATTTCAGACAAATTGGATGAAAATTTACATGTGGGCAATATAATTTTATACACCGATTTGTATCCTACCCAGCACTGATGTTGGAAATCATAACGGAAATCCTTGTGTCAAATATTAGCCAAATCTGAAGAAAATGAGACTTCTAGTGGCTTAAGAAGGCAAATGAGGAGATCGGTCTATATGGGAGTTATATCCAAAACTGAAGCGATATGACTCCTTTATAATCCCCTACTACCTTCATTAATATAAAGAATATGTGCAAAAGTTCAAGCGGCTGGCTTAACGCGATCGACGGCTATCGTGATTTGGAAAAATGGACGGACGGACATGGCTAAATTGACTCAGAACGTAGAGACGATCAAGAATGTATATACTTCATGGTAACTTAGATGAATATCTCGAAATTTTCCATGTAGTGTTCCTTCCAACAGCTTTGTTAAGTACGGTCCAAATCGGTTCATAATCTGATATAGCTCCCATATAAACCGATCTCCCGATTTAAATTCTTGAACGATTGGGCTGAAATTTTGCACGTAGTGTTCTATTAAGATTACCAACAACTGCACTAAGTACCGTCCAAATCGGTCAAGAACATGATATAGCTCCCATATAAACCGATCTCCCGATTTGACTTCTTAAGCCCCTACAATCCGCGATTTTTATCCGATTTGGCTGACATTTTGCACATAGTGTTCTGTTATGACTTTCAACCACTGTGCCAAGTACAGTTTAAATCTGTGTATAACCTGATATAGATCCCATATAAACCGATCTCTGACTTCATGAGCCCCTGAAAGACGCAATTTTTGTCCGATTTGGCTGAAATTTCGCACATAGTGTTTTGTTATAACTTCCAAAAACTATGCAATGTACGATCGAAATCGGTCAAGAAAGTGACCGTGACGTAAACCGATCTCCCGATTTGACTTCTCAAGCCCTTACAAGCCGCGATTTTTATCCCATGTGGCTGATATTTTGCACATAGTGTTCTGTAATGACTTTCAAAACTGATCCTAGTAAGGTCCAATTCGGTCTATAACTAGATATGGCTTCCATATGTTAGCAGAATCTATGGTGGTGGGTTCCCAAGATTCGACCCGGCCGAGCTTAACACGCTTTTACTCGTTAATAGAACATTTAGTCACCCATTATATATTTCTTAGTTCTACCTACATGCCGAATTTCAGGCATCAAACTCCATCTGAACAGAAAGTACAAAATGGTACCAATTTTGGTACCATTTTTTTTAGTCATCCATCATTTATTTCTCATTTATTTCTTAGTTGTACCTACATGCCAAAATTTGGACATCTAGCTCCATCTATAAAGAAAGTACCATGTAGTACCAATTTTGGTACCAAAAAGTTTGAATTGTGAAAAAATTATCCTGTAGCCCATCATATTTTTCCTAGCTGTACCTGCAACCAAATTTAAGGCCTCTAGCTAAAAAAAATTCCAAATGGTACCAAAATGTACGAATTTTGAATGGGTCATTTTTTCACCCATCATATATTTCCTAGTTGTACCTACACGTCAGGCAAATTTCAAATTTCTACCTCTATCGATCTGCCCTTTTTTTGTAAATACATGTAAAAAATTTCCAAAAACTCTTATAGCCAACCTATATAGCCTAGGTTGCCATAGTTTACCAAAGTTTCAAGATTCAGAGCTCTATCTAAATTTACAAAGAAAGTACCATATAGTACTAATTGCGGTACAAAAGTACTATTTCTCCCACTTTCGGTACGATTTTCCAAAATTTTTTACCAAACCTTATATTTTCGAGATGCATTTTAATTTGAACCCAAGAACATAATCCTAGCCCCCTCGGTTCGTGCTGGGCAAATATATACAAATACAAATATCACCATATCCAGCATTATCCCGTGCCTACGACCTAAGACCAAAATTGATGCAAAATTTCATGATTCTAGCTTTAGCCGTTTGGGTGCAAATCGGGCCATACATGTATATGGGAGCTATATCTAAATTCGAAAATTTTGGTACTTTCTGTTCAGATAGAGGTAGAGGTCTGAAATTTGGCGTGTAGGTACACCTAAGAAATATTTGATGGGTGGCTGAATGATCTATTCACTATTCGCACATTTTGGTACCAAAATTTTTGTCAGTCAGTCAGCCAGTCAGTCAGCATTTGTTTTACATTTCGCACAAAGCCTTCCGTTGAAATTTGGCACAAACCCTTCCGTTGTGACTTCCAACATCGGCACATTGGTGCCGAGTACGATCCGAATCGATCTATAAACTGATATAGCCCCTTATTAAATGATTCCCGGATTTGAAATCTCAGTCCCTAGAAGAACCAAATTTCATCTATATTTGCTGAAATTTGGCACAAAACCTTCTCCTATGACTTTCAACATTCCTGCCAGGTATGAGCCGAATTGGTTTGCATATTGATATAGCCCCCACATAAACCAATCCATGGATTTGACTTCTTAAGCCGATAAAAGCCTTAGTTTTCATCCGACTTGGCTACCCAAATCATGCGATACCGTCCATAGAAACCGATTTCTTGGTTTTAGGTCTTGAGTCCCTTGAAGCCTTAATTTTCATCTAATTTGGCTGAAATTTGGCACAAAGACTTCTGCTATGACTTCCAACATCCATACAAACCGTTCTCCGGATTTGAGTTGTTGCTCATAAGGGCTTCAATTTTTATCTAATTTGGCTGACATTTTCCACCCAGACTTCTTCTATGATTTTCAGCGTCCCTGCCAAGTATAATCCGAATCGGTCTAATATAGGCCCTTTAAATACCGATTCCCCGATATGACTACTTTAGACCAATTCCTGATTCGGTTGTTGTAAAATAACTCAAATACGAGCTGAGTTAAGAAAGGCACATTTTTAGCGGAATTCATTGTGGTGGATACCCAAGTATCGGTCCGGCCGAACATTGCACGTCTTTATACCCACCACCGAAGGATGGGGGTATATTCATTTTGTCATTCCGTTTGCAACACATCGAAATATCTATTTCTGACCCTATAAAGTATAAATAACAAGTAAAAGCGTGCTAAGTTCGGCCGGGCCGAATCTTATATACCCTCCATACTTGGCACAGTTGTTGGATATCATAACGAAATACTTCGTGCAAAAATTCATTCAAATCGGATAAGAATTGTGCCCTCTAGAGGCTCAAGAAGTCAAGACCCAAGATCGGTTTATATGGCAGCTATATCAGGTTATGGACCGATGTAAACCATACTTGGCACAGTTGTTGGATATAATAACAAAACACGCCGTGCAAAATTTCATTTCAATCGGATAAGAATTGCGCACTCTAGAGGCTCAAGAAGTCAAGACCCAAGATCGGTTTATATGGCAGCTATATCAGGTTATGAACCGATTTGAACCATACTTAGCACAGTTGTTGGATATCGTAACAAAACACGTCGAGCAAAATTTCATTTCAATCGGATAAGAATTGCGCACTCTAGAGGCTCAAGAAGTCAAGATCCCAGATCGGCTTATATGGCAGCTATATCAGGTTATGAACTGATTTCAACCATACTTGGCACAGTTGTTGGATATCATAACGAAATACTTCGTGCAAAAATTCATTCAAATCGGATAAGAATTGTGCCCTCTAGAGGCTCAAGAAGTCAAGACCCAAGATCGGTTTATATGGCAGCTATATCAGGTTATGGACCGATGTAAACCATACTTGGCACAGTTGTTGGATATAATAACAAAACACGCCGTGCAAAATTCCATTCCAATCGGATAAGAATTGCGCCCTCTAGAGGCTCAAGAAGTCAAGACCCAAGATCGGTTTATATGGCAGCTATATCAGGTTATGGACCGATGTAAAACATACTTGACACAGTTGTTGGATATAATAACAAAACACGTCGTGCAAAATTTCATTTCAATCGGATAAGAATTGCGCACTCTAGAGGCTCAAGAAGTCAAGACCCAAGATCGGTTTATATGGCAGCTATATCAGGTTATGGACCGATTTGAACTATACTTGGCACAGTTGTTGGATATCATAGCAAAACACGTCGTGCAAAATTTCATTCCAATCGGATAAGAATTGCGCACTCTAGAGGCTCAAGAAGTCAAGACCCAAGATCGGTTTATATGGCAGCTATATCAAAACATGGACCGATATGGCCCATTTACAATACCAACCGACCTACACTAATAAGAAGTATTTGTGCAAAATTTCAAGCGGCTAGCTTTACTCCTTCGGAAGTTAGCGTGCTTTCGACAGACAGACGGACGGACGGACGGACAGACGGACGGACATGGCTAGATCGACATAAAATGTCACGACGATCAAGAATATATATACTTTATGGGGTCTCAGGCGAATATTTCGAGTAGTTACAAACAAAATGACGAAATTAGTATACCCCCCATCTTATGGTGGAGGGTATAAAAATCTAAGACGATCAAGACATGTCCGTCCGTTTGTCCGTCTGTCTGTTGAAATCACGCTACAGTCTTCAAAAATAGAGATATCGAGCTGAAACTTTGCACAGATTCTTTTTTTGTCCAAAAGCAGGTTATGTTCGAAGAACGGCTATATCGGACTATATGTTGATATAGGCCCCATATAGACCGATCCGCCGATTTGGGGTCTTAGGCCCATAACAGCCATATTTATTCTTCGATTTTGCTAAAATTTGGGTCAGTGAGTTGTGCTAGGCCCTTCGACATGTTTCGTCAATTTGGTCCATATATGGACATAGCTGCCTATATACCGATCCTTCGATTTGGAGTCTTAGGCCCATAAAAGCCACATTTATTATCCGATTTTGCTGAAATTTGTGACAGTGAGTTGTGTTAGGCCCTTCGACAGCCTTCATCAATATGGCACAGATCGGTCCAGATTTAAATATAGCTCCCATATAGACCGATCCTCCGATTTAAGGTCTTAGTCCCATAAAAGCCACATTTATTATTCGATTTTGCTGAAATTTAGGACAGTGAGTTCTCTTATGCCCATCAACATCTTGCTTCAATTTGGCCCTGATCGGTTCATATTTGGATATAGCTGCCATATAGACCGATCTCTCGATTTAAGGTTTTGGGCCCATAAATGGCGCAATTATTGTCCGATGTCGCCAAAATTTGGGACAGTCAGTTAAGTTAAGGTCTAGATTTCGATATAGCTGCCATATAGACCGATCTCTCGGTTTTAGGTTCTGGGGCCATAAAAGCCACATTTATTATCCGATTTTGCTGAAATTTGGGACAGTGAGTTACATTAGGCCTCTCGACATCCTATTTCAATTTGTCCCAGATCGGTCCGGATTTGGATATAGCTGCCATATAGACCGATCTCTCGATTTAAGGTTTTGGAGCTATAAAAGGACATAAGGTACGCAACTTTCACCGGATTTTGATGAAAGGTGGTTTACATATATACCCGAGGTGGTGGGTATCCAAAGTTCGGCCCGGCCGAACTTAACGCCTTTTTACTTGTTTTTCTTGTTATTTGTTAAATTTGTTTCTCTCCTTCATTCGATTTGGTGTTTTATGGAACAACTTTGTCTTCCCCGAAAACAAAACGTAATGAAATATTTTTAAAATTTTCCAAAGAATTATTTCAGCTGTTAAACAAAGCCGTGGTGTAATCCAGTTGATTAACAAAAAAAAATGCGTTGCCATTTTTCATCACACTTTGAGACATAAGCTTCTACAGAAATACGAACATATGAAAGTTCATATGTACTATTAATAAAGGCAGAAATGTTTAACAAGAAACGAGCGCAAAAAAAAACAGCAAGAAAAACGGCGTTAAATAACATCAAAAAATCACCAGCGAAGCATTTCTTAGGAAAACCATAATCAAGCAGCAGCAGTTCGAAAAAAAAGAAAACACAGCTAAAACCAAGAACGTAAAACGACGCAAAAGGTAGTGGTAATGGTAGTTGGTAGTAGCGAACATTCATCCATTCCCAAATATTAATCAAAACTGGAACTGATGATGTTTGGCTGGTAGCAAAAAAAAGAAGACGCTACCAAAAAACAATGACCGTTCGAAAGACGCAACAATTGTGGAAGAGAGTATGTTTTGTTATTTTTTTGTTCAAAAACGGACAAATGATATCGGCCATTTGAAAATGAAAACCAAAAAAGCGTCACTTTGAGCGGTGTTTGTAAGACAATAGAAACATGGCCAAAAAGTCGTCATAACAATAACATGCTGACGACCATAAAACGAAGAAACAAGAAAAAGCGTGTTAAGTTCGACCGGGCCGAATCTTATATACCCTCCACCATGGATCACATTTGTAGAGTTCTTTTCCCGTCATCTCTTCTAAGGCAAAATAGGATAAAAGAAAAGATTTGCTCTGCTATTAGAGCGATATCAAGATATGGATATGGACCTGTGTGAAATGTCATCCAATTCGAATAAGAATTGCGCCCTTTGGGGGCTCAATAAATAAAATAGAGAGGTCGATTTATATGGAAGCTGTATTAGGCTATAGACGGATTCATACCATATTTAACACGTATGTTAATGGTCATGCGAGGATCCGCCGTACAAAATTCAGACAAATCGGATAATAATTGCGACCTCTAGAGGCTCAAGAAGTCAAGATCCCAGATCCATTTATGTGGCAGCTGTATCAGGTTCTAAACCGATTTGAACCTTATTTAGCACAGTTATTGAAAGTCATAATAAAATACGTTATGCAAAATTTCAGCCAAATCGGATAAGAATTGCGCCCTCTAGAGGCTCAAGAAGTCAAGACCCAAGATCGGTTTATATGGCAGCTATATCAGGTTATGAAACGATTAGAACCATACTTGGTACAATTGTTGGATATCCTAACAAAACCCGTGGTGCAAAATTTCATTCCCATCGGATAAGAATTGTGCCCTCTAGAGGCTCAAGAAGTCAATACCCCAGATCGGTTTATATGGCAGCTATATCAGGTTATGAAACGATTTGAACCATACTTCGTACAATTATTGAATATCCTACAAAACACGTCGTGCAAAATTTCAGCCAAATCGGATAGGAATTGCGCCCTCTAGGAGCTCAAGAAGTCAAGTCCCCAGATCGGTTTATTTGGCAGCTATAACAGCTTATAAACCGATTTGAACCTAACTTAGAACACTTATTAGAAGTCATATCAAAACACGTCATGCAAAATTTCAGCCAAATCGGATAGGAATTGAGCCCTCTAGGAGCTCAAGAAGTCAAGGCCCCAGATCGGTTTATATGGCAGCTATATCAGGTTATAAAACGATTTGAACCATACTTGGAACAATTGTTGGATATCCTAACAAAACACGTCTTGCAAAATTTCATTCCAATCGGCTAAGAATTGCGCCCTCTAGAGACTCAAGAAGTCAAGGCCCCAGATCGGTTTATTTGGCATCTATATCAGGTTATGGACCGATTTGCTCCATATTAGGCACAGTTATTGGATATCATAACAGAACACGTCGTGCAAAATTTCGTTCCAATCGGATAAGAATTGCGCCCTCTAGAGACTCAAGAAGTCAAGGCACAAGATCGGTTTATATAATAGCTATATCAAAACATGGACCGATATGGCCCATTTACAATCCCAACCGACCTACACTAATTAGAAGTATTTGTGCAAAATTTTAAGCGGCTAGCTTTACTCCTTCGAAAGTTAGCGAGCTTTCGACAGGCAGACGGACGGACGGACATGGATAGATCGACATAAAATGTCACGACGATCAAGAACATGTTTACTTAATGGGATCTCAGACGAATATTTCGAGTACTACAAACAGAATGACGAAATTAGTATGCCCCCATCCTATGGTGGAGGGTATAAAAAATGGGGTTTCGCTTGTGATCAAAAGTGAGACAGTGGTGAAAAAAAGTGTTACGAATTTTTAGAAACGTATTATAAAATCTGGCTGCATATA
Source organism: Stomoxys calcitrans (assembly GCF_963082655.1). NCBI lineage: Eukaryota > Metazoa > Arthropoda > Insecta > Diptera > Muscidae > Stomoxys > Stomoxys calcitrans. The sequence goes on from NC_081554.1 coordinate 174,054,623, forward strand.
TGAGGTTGTTAGAGGCCCTAATCCGAAGCGAAGATTCCACTATGGAACAGGGGCAAGCTTCTCACATATCAATGAATGCAGTCCGATTTAAGTTTAAGCTCAATGATAAGGGGCCTCCTTTTCATAGCCGAGTCCAAACGGCGTGCGGCAGTGCGACACCTCTTTGGAGAGAAGTTTTACATGGCATAGTACCTCACAAATGTTGTCAGCATTAGGAGTGGAAAACCACCGTTGAAACATTTTTTCTGACGGTCTCGCCAGGATACGAACCGCGGCATTCAGCGTCATAGGAGGACATGCTAACCTCTGCGCTACGGTGGCCTGCTCGGAAGTTAAGGCGAAATATATAGCGTTGTACAAGACTTACGTCCATGGCCTAGCTTTTATTGAAGACCTGATCGAAAAGTTCTTGGCGAAAAAGAAGTCTGCTAGTTCTTCTCTTCCAATTCACCTTCACGATGTAAAACCGAAATTTTTAACAGTGATTATAAATCTTGGTCCACGTTCAAGGACATGTTCTCTGCCCTTTATAATAAGAACAACTAGCTGAACAGGGCCCGCTCCGCAGCTTCTTCTTCTACTCTCTTATTTTATCTGAGCCCTATACTGGCACGGTAAGAAAATAGGTCCTGTTTGGGGGTACTGGTATGGTCTTTCAGATATTTCGCCCCAATGTGGATATCATATTGGTGCTCTACTCCCAAATACCTTTAATTCGAGTAAATCGGTGCACCCATCTCCGAGATCTAGCGTTTTTGAAAATATGGTGAGGGTAGAGTCCGCTTATGAAAAATTTGGATGGTAGATCTACTTCACTCTTTTGGCTTTGGTAGTGGATTGGAGTATCCAAAGCCGTTGCCCGGAATGTGGATATCAGATTCATACTATGCTCCCAAAAGCCACATTTAAGCTACATATTGCAATAGTCGGTATAAACTCCCCCTGGTTCAGGGGAAGTTTATGAGATGAGTCGTCCCTGAAACACAGGGTCATAAACCAGATATCAGATTTGAACCCCTTTTAGCCATAAGCCGCAAGTGTGTCCAATTGGAGGGGTATGTGGGGTGGGGCGGCCACCCACGCACTTAGCCCTGAAAAAATATCAGCTTCGTGCACTTCTCTCAAATTTCTTGTATTTGATTACCATTGATTTGGGGGAAGTTAATGAGGTGAGACGACCCCCAAGCACTTGGCCTCAAAATTGGATATCAAATTCATTTTCTACTATCAAATACCCATCATTTGCGCCTGTAATGCTATAGGCGGCAACCCGGCCGGTTTGAAGGGAGTTTAGGGAGCTGACCCTTAAATAATATCAGCATCGTGTTGGAGCACGATGTTATTTGGGCCCTACAATGTCTAGGATTTTGAAGGTATCTAGCAAGATATTCAGGGCTAGGGGTCTCGTTCATATCCACACTAAATAATTTTTTTTTTGTATTGGTACATTTAAAATCATAATTCTAAATAAGCTAGTACTTGGGATACCATATTTTTATACCCACCTTCGTAGGATAGGGGGTATATTCATTTAGTCATTCCGTTTGCAACACATCGAAATATCAATTTCCGACCCTACAAAGTATATATATTTCGGATCGTCATAAAATTCTGAGATGATTTAACGATGTCCGTGTGTCTGTCCATCTATCCGTCTCTACAGTCTTCAAAAATTGAGATGTAGAGCTAAAATATGGCACAGATACGCTTTTTTGATGCATGCTGGTTAAGTTCTTGAACGGGCCAAATCGGACCATGTTTGACTATAGCTGCTATATAGACCGATCTCCCGATAAAGGGCCTGAAGCCCATAAAAGCTTTATTTATTACCCGATTTCGACGAAATTTGAGACAGTGAGCAGTTTTAAGCCCCCAAAATAAGGCCCAAATATAGTTCAGGTGGGACTATATTTAGATATAGCTGCCATATAGACCGATCCCACGATAAAGGGTCTAAAGACCATAAAAACGTTATTTATTACCCGATTTCGCTGAAATTTGCTACAGTGGGTTATTTTAAGCCTCCCGACGCCTGGTTCAGATCGGACTATATTTATATATACAGCGGTCAAAAAAGTATTCATCATTCAATGTTTTTTTTTTAATAAGTCTACAAAAGACAATTGGAATAAAAACATATTAAACTAATGATGCAGTAGTGCTTGTGTGATATATATGTACACAATTTCATTGTTTTTAAAGAAAAAAATAGTATTTATTGGAACAAAAAGGGCCATTTTACAGCTGAACACAAAAAATTAAACAAAAAAAGTATTCATCATTGCAAAAAAACAAAAAAATAAATAACATAATTTAAAAAAATTAATACTTTGTTATTCGACCACCGCGTCTTATAACTTCTTTTAAACGGTTTGACATCGATTGGACTAATTTAGCGGTTATATTTTGATCTATATTAGTCCATTCCTCCATTATCACCTGTTGCATTTGACTCTTGCTCGAAAAATTGCGCGTTCTCAATTTGCGTTCGAGATGTTCCCAAAGATGTTCAATTGGGTTCAAGTCGGGACTTTGAGGAGGAGTTTTAATGACTTTGGGGCAGTTATACAGCATCCACATCTTGGTATTTAAAGCAGAATGTTTGGGGTCATTATATTGATAATATTGAAAGTTATTACCAAGCCCAAGTTTTACAGCACTATCTTTTAAATTCCTCTTTAAAATGTCAATGTAATACTTATGATCCATTACTCCATTAATAATTTCAAGATTTCCCGCTCCTGAAGTCGCCATACACCCCCAAACCATTAAACCACTTCCACCATGTTTTACAGTAGCAACTGTGTTTCGTTCTTCAAGCTCTGTATTTGGTTTTCTGTACACTATGACCTTTCCATCGCACCCAAAAAGATTAAACTTGCTCTCGTCTGCAAAAATGACTGTTTTCCAAAATGATTCGGGCTGTTTTACATACATTTTTGCGAAGTTTAGCCTTTTCACTCGGTTTATTTTATTTATAAAGGGCTTCTTACGTGCAGTTCTTCCTCTGTAACTATGCCTTTTGAGTGTATTTCGAATTGTTTGTGTAGTAACTTCCTTCCCTAAATATTCCATAGTGTTTTTACGAAGAATGGTCGCATTTGTCTTCGGAGTTTTCTGAACTTGCCGCACTAGCCAACGCACATCTCCAACTGAAAGTGCTTTTGGTCGACCAGATCTTGGTTTATTGTCAACAGTTTTCGTTTCTGTCCACTTTCTGATGATGGATTGTATAGTAGATCGTGGTCTATTTAATATTTCACTGATAGTTTTTTGAGTTAAACCATTCCTGTGGTGTTTTATTATCAAAACTTTTACCTCATCAGAAACCTCGTTTTGCTTACGACCCATTTTGACAAAAACTATATTTTCAATGAAATTAAATATTTGCTGTCAAGGGCAAAGCCTCCTTTACTAAATAAAACAGAAAAGGGGGATTCCCAAATAATATTTGAATTTGACTTTGATGATAGCACATCAATGATGAATACTTTTTTTGTTCTCTTTTTGGTGTTATTATATAAAATTGCATTTTTTGCGCTAATTAAATTTATTTTTTGAATTTATTTTAAAACATATTACGAAAAATAAACTATTGCATAAAACTGCATTATTTGTTTACTTTAAATTTTCTTCAATTACCCAAAATAAGTGAATTTATTATCAATTTTGCTAATGATGAATACTTTTTTTGACCGCTGTAGCTGCCATATAGACCAATCTTCCGATAAAGAGTCTGAAGCTTATAAAAGCTTTATTTTTTCTCCGATTTCGCTGAAACTTGAAACAGTAAGTAGTTTTAGACCACCCGTCATCTGGTAATGATCGAACTGTATTTAGATATAGCTTTTATATAAACCAATACGCCGAAAAAGACCGATATCCCGATTTTTTTGAAATTTGAAATACAAATTTCAACAGTGACTTCTATTTATTAGACCGCTCCGAATTTAGGTGCATAAGTTATCAAATTTTCATCGGATTGTTACGAAAGGCTGTTTACATATATACCCGAGTTGGTGGGTATCCAAAGTTCGGTACGGCCGAATTTAATGCCTTTTTACTTGTTTTATATCCGTAGGTTCTCCTGTGTCGCAATTTGAGGGTAAAAGTGTACTTTGCTACCAAAGATCTTTTATTGCTGTCCTATTCTATACTGATTATTAATTCCTTTTTCGGATAGGATAGGGAGATGGGGATTGCCCTCTGACCCATCCTTTCATTTGAGTACAATATATTCTCGGTCGTCCTAAATGATAGGGGAGGTTCCTCAGACACCTAGGAATAAATTTTTATGTCAGGTTTGTACTCTTCTTTTAAATATCTTTTATTTGATATCCATATTACGTAAAGCGGGTAAATGCGTTTACTTGGGTGGTTTTTTTTGGCGGTGGGGGACCTCCTCGGCATTTATGGTAACATTTAAGTGCAACGTTCGTACTCTACTCTTAAATACCTTTCATGTGATACCCACATTGTCCCAATCGGTAAACATGTCCGTTCGGCTGGGTTTTTGGATGTGGCGTCCCCCCTTCTTATTTGACCCCTAAATTGTATTCCAATGTCGTGTTTTTGGGGTGCCATAAAGAGTCATGCTAAAATTTCGCTTAAATTGGTGCACTCATCACTCACAGCGGTCGAACGCGTAAATCGCTTGAGAGGAACTTAATATCGATGTAGGTCTTGCAAATGGGCCATATCGGTTCAGATTTAGATATAGCTCCCATATCAACTGATCTCCCGATTTGACTTCTAGTGCCCCTGGAAGCAGTTTTTGTCCGATTTGGCTGAAATTTTGCACGTAATGATCTGTTGTAACTTCCAATTCTGTTGTAACTTCCAAATAAGGTCCCAATCGATCTATAAACTGATAAAGCTCCCATATCCCTGGAAGCCGCAATATTAGTGCGATTTGGTTGAAATTTTGCATGTAGTGTTCTGTTATGACTTTCAACAACTGTGCCAAATACGGTTCAAATCGGTCTATAACCTGATATAGCTCCCATATAAACCGATCGCCCGATTTGACTTCTTGAGCCCCTAAAGGTCGCAATTTTTTTTCCGATTTGTTGCAGCCCCTACTAAATCGATCGTCACCAAATTGCGAAGTTGTTCGACCCAGCCGGCTGGCTGGCCCATTAGCCAAGATTATAATGCACTTAAGTTGGAAAGCCAAAACAATTTGGGACGAGTGTTTGAAACCCTTAACTCTAAACAGATGGTTTGAGTTTTTGAACGATTACAGTGAGATCGAACGGATATGCATACTCCGTTGGGTTGGTTTCAGCCCAGACCAAAAGGTTCAACTGCATGTCTTTTGTGATGTTGCCGAGAAAGCCTATGCGGCCTCCCTATATATCCAAATTGAGAACGTCACTGGTGATCATGTCAGCCATCTACTCACAGCTCGAACAAAAGTAGCGTCAGTCAGTGTTGAATCCTTGGCCCGTTTACAGCTGTAAGGTGCATTTCTACTGGCCCAAATGGTTTAGACTCATCGTTCAGAATTGAGTCGTGGTTCCAGAAGCCCCCTTGCCACTGGCCTACTTTTTCCGCTAGTCGTGTAGCTAACATCGCAATTGGAGTTGATACAGATATTTGGTATCACATATTGTCGCATAACAACCCGGTTGATATTGCATGTCAGGCATCTACGCACAGCTCGAACAAAAGTAGCACCAATCAGGATTGAATCCTTGGCCCGTTTACAGCTGTAAGGTGCATTTCTACTGGCCCAAATGGTTGAGACTCATCGTTCAGAATTGAGTCGTGGTTCCAGAAACCCCCTTGCCACTGGCCTATTTTTGCCGCTAATCGAGTAGCTAACATCGCAACTAGAGTTGATACAGATATTTGGTATCACATATTGTCGCATAACAAGCCGGTTTTTGTTGCGTCACGATGCTGGAGCGCAGTAGCCTATTTATTTCTTTAGAAAATTACTGAAAAATGCGGGCTTGTTCTCTCGTCCCGTTCTCTCCAAATCGCAAGAGCAAGCAGTCTCGTCAAACCCTATGTTGTAATGTTTTCACTGCAGAGTTGTGCATCATCAGTGTCGCTGCGACCATGCATGAAGTCAACAGGATTACAGCGATCTGATTAAAGATGGACTTATAATACTTTTAAATTAAATTGAACCTTGTGGCTCCCAAGCTTTGTATTATAATCTCAAATGGCTTTTGAATATCCATACAATTTCTTCTCCTGTAACCACTGTCCATTGCATATGACGTTACTAAAGTGTATTTGCGTCACGGTTCAGTGGATCTACGTTTTGTTTCTTCTGGGTTTTTTAATAGTTTTGCGAATCATTTCAATACTGACCACAAAGCTGGCATACAAAATTGCCTCTTTCTTTTCTTTGACCATGCTGATGATGATGGTGGTGGTTGTGATGTTGGCGGCATGTCGTTACTTTGTTTTGATTCTCTTGGGGTTTCTGAGTTTTGGTTTTGTTTTTTGGCAACCTTGTTAAACGCTCTATTCTAATGTTGAACGACAGCGTTATTGAATTTTTTGCCATCTTCTTGGCCACTTGATGATTTGCTACCGAACAGGTGGTGTAGGTGATGAATCAAAGATATGTTGTGTTCCTCTTTTTTTGATTTTTCGGCTATCACTGCCGATGATATTGCGCGTGGTAGTGCTGGTAACGGTGGTGGTGGCGTTATTAATAACGCACTGATTGATGAATGGCTTATAGTGATGGAGCCAATGTGGAGTTAAATGACCAAACGTAGCCCCCAAAAACAAAAGACTTTGATATGATTCTGCTAATGATTTGCCATCATGAGGTACGAAACAAAATGTTTTGATTTGGCGAACTGTCTGGGAACATGATTTGATGTCTTCTGAAATCATTAAAAGTGAAATAATGCTTTAAAAGATAATTATATATGCCAGCCAAACTTTTAGCTTAAGTCTTTTGTTAAACATAATCGCTGACAAATGAATGCCGATATGAAAAAAAGACAATGTATGGTGCCTTGAAAGAGGGCAAAAGTTGAGCTCAAGTTTAATTGATATTGGTTAGATTGATGTGACAGTACAGGTACAACAAAGTAGGGTAGCATACTTTTCTTAACTTTTTTGCTGAACTGATTTTATTCCACAGAAACAAAACAGCTAGTCAGAACTCTTTTTCTATAGAAAAAAGTTCGTCAGAACTCTTTTTCTATAGAAAAAAGTTCGTCAGAACTCTTTTTCTATAGAAAAAAGTTCGTCAGAACTCTTTTTCTATAGAAAAAAGTTCGTCAGAACTCTTTTTCTATAGAAAAAAGTTCGTCAGAACTCTTTTTCTATAGAAAAAAGTTCGTCAGAACTCTTTTTCTATAGAAAAAAGTTCGTCAGAACTCTTTTTCTATAGAAAAAAGTTCGTCAGAACTCTTTTTCTATAGAAAAAAGTTCGTCAGAACTCTTTTTCTATAGAAAAAAGTTCGTCAGAACTCTTTTTCTATAGAAAAAAGTTCGTCAGAACTCTTTTTCTATAGAAAAAAGTTCGTCAGAACTCTTTTTCTATAGAAAAAAGTTCGTCAGAACTCTTTTTCTATAGAAAAAAGTTCGTCAGAACTCTTTTTCTATAGAAAAAAGTTCGTCAGAACTCTTTTTCTATAGAAAAAAGTTCGTCAGAACTCTTTTTCTATAGAAAAAAGTTCGTCAGAACTCTTTTTCTATAGAAAAAAGTTCGTCAGAACTCTTTTTCTATAGAAAAAAGTTCGTCAGAACTCTTTTTCTATAGAAAAAAGTTCGTCAGAACTCTTTTTCTATAGAAAAAAGTTCGTCAGAACTCTTTTTCTATAGAAAAAAGTTCGTCAGAACTCTTTTTCTATAGAAAAAAGTTCGTCAGAACTCTTTTTCTATAGAAAAAAGTTCGTCAGAACTCTTTTTCTATAGAAAAAAGTTCGTCAGAACTCTTTTTCTATAGAAAAAAGTTCGTCAGAACTCTTTTTCTATAGAAAAAAGTTCGTCAGAACTCTTTTTCTATAGAAAAAAGTTCGTCAGAACTCTTTTTCTATAGAAAAAAGTTCGTCAGAACTCTTTTTCTATAGAAAAAAGTTCGTCAGAACTCTTTTTCTATAGAAAAAAGTTCGTCAGAACTCTTTTTCTATAGAAAAAAGTTCGTCAGAACTCTTTTTCTATAGAAAAAAGTTCGTCAGAACTCTTTTTCTATAGAAAAAAGTTCGTCAGAACTCTTTTTCTATAGAAAAAAGTTCGTCAGAACTCTTTTTCTATAGAAAAAAGTTCGTCAGAACTCTTTTTCTATAGAAAAAAGTTCGTCAGAACTCTTTTTCTATAGAAAAAAGTTCGTCAGAACTGTTTTTCTATAGAAAAAAGTTCGTCAGAACTCTTTTTCTATAGAAAAAAGTTCGTCAGAACTCTTTTTCTATAGAAAAATGTTCGTCAGAACTCTTTTTCTATAGAAAAATGTTCGTCAGAACTCTTTTTCTATAGAAAAAAGTTCGTCAGAACTCTTTTTCTATAGAAAAAAGTTCGTCAGAACTCTTTTTCTATAGAAAAAAGTTCGTCAGAACTCTTTTTCTATAGAAAAAAGTTCGTCAGAACTCTTTTTCTATAGAAAAAAGTTCGTCAGAACTCTTTTTCTATAGAAAAAAGTTCGTCAGAACTCTTTTTCTATAGAAAAAAGTTCGTCAGAACTCTTTTTCTATAGAAAAAAGTTCGTCAGAACTCTTTTTCTATAGAAAAAAGTTCGTCAGAACTCTTTTTCTATAGAAAAAAGTTCGTCAGAACTCTTTTTCTATAGAAAAAAGTTCGTCAGAACTCTTTTTCTATAGAAAAAAGTTCGTCAGAACTCTTTTTCTATAGAAAAAAGTTCGTCAGAACTCTTTTTCTATAGAAAAAAGTTCGTCAGAACTCTTTTTCTATAGAAAAAAGTTCGTCAGAACTCTTTTTCTATAGAAAAAAGTTCGTCAGAACTCTTTTTCTATAGAAAAAAGTTCGTCAGAACTCTTTTTCTATAGAAAAAAGTTCGTCAGAACTCTTTTTCTATAGAAAAAAGTTCGTCAGAACTCTTTTTCTATAGAAAAAAGTTCGTCAGAACTCTTTTTCTATAGAAAAAAGTTCGTCAGAACTCTTTTTCTATAGAAAAAAGTTCGTCAGAACTCTTTTTCTATAGAAAAAAGTTCGTCAGAACTCTTTTTCTATAGAAAAAAGTTCGTCAGAACTCTTTTTCTATAGAAAAAAGTTCGTCAGAACTCTTTTTCTATAGAAAAAAGTTCGTCAGAACTCTTTTTCTATAGAAAAAAGTTCGTCAGAACTCTTTTTCTATAGAAAAAAGTTCGTCAGAACTCTTTTTCTATAGAAAAAAGTTCGTCAGAACTCTTTTTCTATAAAAAAAAATGTTCGTCAGAACTCTTTTTGCTATTTAATAGTATATTTTAATGTAATTTTCGATCAACCTTCTACCGCCTTGTTTGCCCATTTAAAAATAATCGCTCTTTATTTGTTACCTATCAACATTATTATGCTTCTTTATAAGCCAAGTAATTTAACCACACCTATCCAAAGTAAATATTTGCTTCACCGCAATGGGAATAAAAATTATTTAATTTCGGCTTAAATTATTTCATTTCGGTGTTAATTTTTCCCATTATAGCCATTTGCTTCCATTCTTGGAAGTATCGAAATGAAGGCGCGTGTCGTCATCTTTCCACTCTGGCATGCTCTAATTAACCTCTTCATTTCCGACCATCATTAATTTTGCAGTCTTTTCACTCGCTCTGCGCCCGCAGGTTATGGCCCACGCTTTAATTTACGCCCTGTCAGTTAGCGTTTCTTATTAACTTTTCCCTGGCAGCTAACCGTAACAGGCTTCCCCAGTATTGAATGCAATAATCGTGGGCATTGATTTTCATCAGATGTGCGTTTCGTTCACTTCATCTCAAGTATCCAATAGCAAATTTAATTCAACTGAAGTTTAATACAAAAACATTTATTTGACATGTAATCATTGTTCGTTGGAACCTGGAAAATGATGAATTTTTCAAAAGTTCAGAGTTCAATGGGTTTGGGAGAAATTACAAGCAATTTTAATGAATATTTAATGGTTTAATGTGAAATCAAATCGCACAAAGGTTTGAGTTAAAAATTGCAATGTGTTTTAAGACAATTGCTGTCGGGAGAATAATTCCCATGATACACTGAAAAAAATGTGTCTAAAATTTAATGTCAAAATGTCGTTGAAAGTTAGGAAACTGAACTTGGGACAAGACAACAGTGAACCTTAGCTAAAGATGCATAATAGCTTTACGATAAGGAGAGTCTTAAAATGTTTAATTTTTTTAGGTTAAGATGTTAAGCTTAAAAAAAAGAAATTTTCCAAAAATAATAATGGGACGGTCACCTGTGAAGTAAAATAAGAATCAAACAGCCATTAAAACGGATGGCCATGTCCATTCTTATATAGGAAATTCAATTTAAAGGAGGCATTTTTTTTAAGTTTGGTTCTTTGGCTTGGTTTTCTTTGCTAAAAGCCTACGAATAAGGAAAAATGTTTATTTTTGGACCAACTTTTTTTTTTAGTGTATGTTTAATTGTAGGGTGATGTGGGAGCATAAAGTATATGGATTGGAGTATCAGAAAATGGAATTTGATAGGAAAGCTCATGAAAAATTTCTAATATTAAATTTGGAAGACTAGAGAAGTAGACCAATTTTTTTGGTTTAAAGCCTTGGCTTATATGAATACAGCTGCCAAAAATACAAATACACAGATTTTTGGTCTTGAGCCCATATAACTTGAAATGTTTTCCTAATCTGCAAAACCACCGTGATTCACTCACGGCGTGGATATGAGACTAAGTCACAATGAGGCGATCTGAGGCCGATGCCACTAGGGTGTGTTCATGGTTTCGGCAGTTCTTATGTCTGATGGACAAAGGCGGGGTGGTGGCTTCTTTGGTCTCGGTGACGTGACTCGCTCACGGCGTGGATTCGTCACTCAGTACCAGGGAAGCGGTCGTAGACAGGTGACATGAGATGGTGTTCGCGGGCTCAGACGCTCCTATGTCGGAGGGATAAAGCCGAGGTGCAGGCAACGTATATCTCAGTGACGTGATTCACACACGACGTGGAGACGGCACTTATTCACGGGTTGGTGGTCGCAGACTATTGGCGTGAGTTGATGTTCGCGGGTTCAGCGGCTCTTATGATTGGAAGGCGAGGTGTAGGCAACATTTTTCTCGGAGCAGTGAATCACTCACGACATGGATACGGCACTAATTCACGGTGTGGTGATCGTACACTATTGGCACGCGTGGGAGTTCTCGGGCTCAGAGGCTCTTATGACTGAAGGGCAAAAGCGAAGTGCTGGCTATGTTGGTCTCGAAGACGTGGTTTACTCACGGCGTGCATATGGCACTAAATCACAGGGTGATGGTCGTGTACAGATGGCACGTGGGTATATTCGCTGGCTCAGCAGCTCTTATATCGGAAGGACAAAGGCAAGGTGCTGGCAATGTGTATCACGGTGACGTGATTCACTCACGATGTGAGGACGGCACTTATTCACGGAGTGGTGATCGTAGACTATTGGCATGCGCGGGTGTTCGTGACTTAAGGACAATATCGAGGTGCTGGCTACGTTGGTCTCGGAGACGTGATTCTGTCACGACGTGGGAACGGCACTAATTCACGGGTTGGTGATCGTAGACTATTCGCACGCGTGGGTGTTTGCGGGATCAGAGACTCTTATGAGTGATGAACAAAGGCGAGGTGGTGGCAACGTGTATCTTGGTGACATGATTCACTCACGACGTGGCGACGGCACTAATTCACGAGATGGTGATCGTGATATTAGCGCTCGTGGATGTTTACGGGCGGCACTTATGTCGGAAAGACAAATGGGAGGTGCTGGCTATGTGGATCTTAGAAACGTGGTACACTCACGGCGTGGATATGACACTAAATCAAGGGGTGGTTATAGTGGACATATGGTACGTGATTATATTCGAGGGCTCGAGGACTCTAATTGCGGAAGCACAAAGGCGAGTTGCTGGCTATGTGGATCTTGGATACGTGATTTGCTCACGGTGTGGATAAGTCGCTCAGCCACAGGGTAGCAGTCGTAGACAGGTGACACTTGTGCGCGTTCGCGTGCTCAGAGGGTCTTATGTCGGAAGGACAAAAGGTAATTGCTGGCTATGTGTATCTCGAAGACGAAATACGCTCTCGGTGTGGATGTTTTTTGGTGGAAAGGATAAAGGAGAGGTGCTGGCTATGTGGATATCGGAGAAGCGGTTCACTTACGGCGTGGATGCCTCTCTCAGCCACAGGGTAGCAGTTGTATACAGGTGGCATGAGTGCATGTTCGCTAGCTCAGAGACTCTTTTGTCCATAAGCACTTTAAGTTCGAAGATGGGCTATATCTGACTATATCTTGATATAGCCCCCATATAGAGCGATCCGCCGATTTAGGATTTAAGGTTTTAGGGCCATAAAAAACGCATTTATTGTCCGATTTTGCCAAAAATGGATACGTCAATTGCGTTAGGCCCCTTGACATGATTCTTCAATTTGGCCCAGGTTGGTCCAGATTTGGATATAGATGGCATATAGACCGATCTCTCGATTTGAGGTTTTGGGCCCATAAAAGGCGCATTCATTGTCCGATGGCGCCGAAATTTGGGAGAGTGAGTTAAGTTAAGCCCCTCGACATACCTCTGCAATATGGCACAGATCGGTTCAGATTTGGATAAAGCCCCCATATAGACCGATCCGCCGATTTATGGTCTTAGGCCTAATAAAGCCACATTTATTATCCGAATTTGCTTAAATTTGGGACAGTGAGTTCTGTAAGGCCCCTCGACATCCTTCTACAATTTGGCCCAGATCGTTCCAGATTTCGATATAACTGCCATATAGACCGATCACTCGATTTAGGTTTTTTTGCCCATAAAAAGCGCATTTATTGTCCGATGGCGCCGAAATTTGGGACAGTGAATTGTATTAGGCTCTTCAATAACTTTCTGTAATTTGGCCCAGATCGGTCCAGATTTGGATATAGCTGCCATATAGACCGATCTTTCGATTTAAGGTTTTGGACCCATAACAGGCGCATTTATTGTCCGATTTCATCGAAATTTGAGACAGTGAGGTAAAATAAGCCCCTCGACATATCTCTGCACTAAGGCACAGATCGGTCCAAATTTGGACCGATATCTCGATTTAAGGTTTTGGCCCCAAAACAGGCGCATTTATAATTCGACTTCACTGAAATTTGACAAAGTGGCTTATGTTAGGCTTTTCGACATCCGTGTCGTATATGGTTCAGATCGGTCTATATTTGGGTATGGCTACCAAAAAGACCAATATTCTACCAAATTGAACAATGACTTGTACTTAATAGACCACTCAATATCCGTGTCGTATTTGGTCGAAATCGGACCCTATTTCGATAAAGCTGCTATGTGGATATAAGTTATGCATTTTTCACCGAATTATGACGAAAGGTGGTTTACATATATACCCAAGTTGTTGGGTATCGAAAGTTCGGCCCGGCCGAACTTAACGCCTTTTTACTTGTTTTCCTTTTTTTGCATCTGTAGACAGATTTGTTCAAATTTCGTATGATATGAGAGTTTGCAACAAATTTAGTTTTTCGTTATTAATTTTTGTGGGAGTTTCGTGAGTGTCTCATAAGTCGTGATTTTCTTGTGAGTCCTGATTACTGTCGTGAGCATGATTTCACTTACTCACACTCACACACGAAGAATTTTAATTCAATCACGGTCACGCACGATCATATGATAGCATCTCACTCATGAATCATGTGACTCACGGGTGATTTACGCGTGACACGACACCTCACGTCTCAAGGCACACCTCTATTGCACACGCATTATAAGATATCGGTGGTTTCGTGATAGTCATGATTAATGCTCCCACCATGAATGTGGCCGCAATTGAAGGTCAACTTTTACTATAGCGCTGAGAAAAACAAAACTGTAGCAATAAAACTAAGTTTTTATGACATGACAGCCATCAGAGCATAAATCCTCACATAAATTTATGCTTTTATTGTTCTACCCGTGATCCTAGGAAATCGTTTTAAGCCCCCACCATTCTTACCATGCCATATCCTTGAAATATTTCTCATTAGCATTGGGTCGTTGGCAAATCCTGTCTTTTTATCACCCATATTTACGCAAAATTTGTGCGTATTAAAGCAAAATCTCTAAAAATCCTTCATTTCATATTTTACGACCTAAGGCCTTGCGACGATGTGGTGTGGACAACTTAATAAACACAGACGAATCAAAACTAGGGCATTAAAACAGGTATTAAATTTCAAACTTCCAAAAAAGGCCAAACAAATTGATTTTCCCAAAATAGCCAAAGAGTGCGGAAGAAACCTAAGCCCCGGCAAGCAATAGTTTTACGCCTTTGAGTTTAAATAAGAAAACAAACCGGTCTGTAAGATAAACAAACAGCCCTAAAAGACCCACCCTACTCATAACACATTGCCGAGCTGGGACAGAAACACACACAAAAAAAAAACCAACAAATAAGGGTTCGCCCAAATGCAATCGATCGTATTTAATGACATGTCTGTCAAGGATGACAGTGACAGAGGCAAATCGTCACTCTCATTAAATGTCGCACAGACAGACAGACAACCACCTCCAGGCGTCGGCGGCGGCAACAGAAGTCAGCCGCACTTGACACACGCTGGCAGTCCGACCTGTATGGCCGTCCGAATGGCGCACCTTATTTAATGGTAAATTGGCGGCATTGGCGACAGACTTGAGTATGTAAAGGGAATTTCTAACAGAATATAGAAATTGAAAGGGATTAGAAAGGATGCTGTTATACAACAAACAGCAGCTGATAAGAATTTTATGAACTAGTTTTTAGGTAGCAAAGATTTCCTATGGCGACCGCAAAGGAAGATTCCATATCGCAAATATGGATTAAAATAACAAAAGGAGTACAAGGATGTTAAAAGGGAAAAAAAGATACAAATTTAAAGCGGAAGAAATTGAGAAAGACTCTCAACGAGGCTCCTCATGCCCCGGTTATGTAATCGTGATGAAGAACCTCCAGATGACCGGCCATCCAAATATTGGTTGCCCAAAAAGAAATTGCGGATTTTTTAAAAGAAAGTAAATGCATTTTTAATAAAACTTAGAATGAATTTTAATCAAATATTCCTTTTTTACACTTTTTTTCTAAAGTAAGTTAAAAGTCACAGCTGATAACTGACAGAAGAAAGAATGCACTTACAGAGTCACAAGCTGTGAAAAAATTTGTCAACGCCGACAATATGAAAAATCCGCAATTACTTTTTGGGCAACCCAATATAAAGGAAAGTTGTATATGGATGGAGGATACCGTAGAGTAGAGATGGGCGGACATCCTATGAAGTGGACATATCGCCAGGTTCGAAACCTGGCCAGACCATCAGACAATTTTTTAGTGGTGGTTATCCTAATGCCGGCGACATTTATGAGGTACTTTGCCATGCATAAAAGCCACATAAAAACTTATCAAAGAGGTGTTGCATGCCGTTTTGGCTCGTTGAGAATTAAGCTCAATCGGACGGCACTCATTGATATGTGAAAAGTTTGCCCCTGTTGTCATGGGAAAAAATTGCATTTTTATACCCTCCACCATAGGATGGGGGTATACTGATTTCGTCATTCTGTTTGTAACTACTCGAAATATTCGTGAGCTTCTAGAGGTCGCAGTAATTATCCGATTTGGCTGAAATTTTGTATGACGTATTTCATTATGACTTTCAACAACTGTGCCAAATAAGGTTCAAATCGGTTCATACTACCTGGCTTAGTACTCCGACTGCAGATCCTGTGATCACCACGAAATAGGCTCTTGTGGATACCTGACTACATACACCGCACTACGGATCCGGTGGGACTTAGGGAGATAGGCGAGAAGGGAGACCTGGCTAAGTACATAACCTACGGATGATCCTCAGGGGTATAGGTGCGTGTGAGACCTTGCTAAGTGTTCAAGCTATAGGGGTATTGTTGAAGTCTCGTAGCACGAGGCTACCTTAGAGACCTGGTTAAGTAGTTTCGGTGTAGAATGTCTTTTTTACCTGTGGGAAAACCAGTCATTGTCCGAAAGAGGGTCAAGAGCTAGTTATCGCATCAACGTCTAAAGCCAAAGTAAGCTGGTGGTGTAAGTGGTGTGGTTCACATTGGTCACTGTCACTTTCACGAGCACGACGTTAAGTACTCCCGGTGTTGAATGTCTGTTTTACCTGTGGGAGATCCAGGCAATATCCAGACGAATGTTGAGAGCTGGTTATCGCGTAAGGGTCCAAAAACCAACGGTAGCCGGAGGTGTAAGTGGTGTAGCTCATATCGATCACAGTCACTTTAATGAGCACGACGTGATTCGACTCGGGTCACAAACCTTCCGTGAAGTCCTGTTTATGTACTTTCGTTGCTGAATGTCTGTTTTACCTATTGGAGATCCAGGCAATGTCCATACGAGGGTTGAGAGATAGTTATCGCGTAAGGGTCCAGAAATCAACGGTAGCTGATAGTGTAACGGTAGCTGGTGACGTGATCCGTCTCAGGGCGCAAAGCTTCCGTGAAGACTGGTTAACTACTCCCGGTGTTGAATGTCTGTTTTACCTGTGAGAGATCCAGCCAATGTTCAGACGAGGGTTGAGAGTTGGTTATCGCGTAAAGGTCCAGAAACCAACGGTAGCTGGTGGTGTAAGTGGAGTATCTCACATCAGTCACAGTCACAATCACTTTCATGATCACGACATGATCCTTCTCGGGGCCAAAAACTGGTGTGAAAAACTGGTTAAGTACTCCCGATGTAGGCGAGTAAGGAGACCTGGAGTACGCCACCTACGGATTTGATGATCCTCAGGGGTGTAGGTGCGTTTGGAGACCTTGCTAGGCATTCAGGCAACAGGGGTCTTGTTGGCGTCTCGTAGCTCGAGGCTTCCTTTGAGACCGGGTTAATTAGTCCCGGTGTTTGGTGTCTTTTTATCTGTGGGAAAACTAGACAATGTCCATAAGAGGGTCGAGCGATGGGTATCGCATCAGAGTATAAATGCCAAAGATAGCTGGTGGTGTAGCTCACATCGGTCATAGTCACTTCCACGAGCCTGGTTAAGTACACCCTGTGTTGAATGTCTGTTTTACCTGTGGGAGATCTAGAGGAGAGTTAAGAGCTGGTAATCGCGAAAGGGTCTAGAAACTAACGATAGTTGGTGGTGTAGGTGGAGTGGCTGTTATCGGTCACAGTCACTTTCACAAGCTCGAAGAGATGCGTCTCAGGGCACAAAACTTCCGTGAAAACCTGGTTAAGTACTTCCGGTGTAGGCGAGTAAGGAGACCTGGGTTAGTACTCCACTTACAGATTTCATGAACCTCAGGGGAGTTGGTGCGTGTGGAAACCTTGCTAAGTATTCAAGCTGTAGTGGCCTTGTTGACGTCTCGTAGCATAAGGCTTCCTTGGAATCCTGGTTAAGTAGTCCCGGTGTAGGGTGTCTTCTTTACCTGTGAGAGAACCAGACAATGTCCATAAGAAGGTCGAGGACTGATTATCGCATCAGGGTTAAAAAAGCCAAAAGCAGCTGGTGCTGTATGTGGTGTGGCTCACATCGGTCGCAGTCAGTTTCACGCGCACGAAGTGATCCGTCTCGGTGCATAAAACTTCTGTGCAAACCTGGTTAAGTACTCCTAATGTTGAATGTTTGCTTTATCTGTGGGAGATCCAGACAATGTTCAGGCGAGGGTTAAGAACTGGTTATCGCGTTATGGTCCCGTAACTAACGGTAGCTGGCGGTGTTAGTGGAGTGGCTCATATCGGTCACAGTCACTTTCACGAGCACTACGTGATCCCTCTCAGGGCACAAAACTTCCGTAGATACCTGGTTAAATACTCCCGCTGTTGAATGTCTGTTTCACCTGTGGGAGAACCAGGCAATGACCAGACGAGGCTGGAGAGCTCCTTGTCACTTCAGTGTGTAGAGAGCAACGGTAGCTGGGGGTGGAAGATCGGTCTCAGTCACCTTCACAAGCCTGGGGTGGAGACTTGGTTAAGTACTCCCGGTGTTTAATGTCTGCTGTTCCGGTGGAAGAACTCGGCAATATTTAAATGAGGGTTAAGGGCTGGGTGTTCCATCAGGTTCTTCAGAGCATGGCGACTGTTGGTGAGATTGGAGTTGATTAATTGTGTCATGGTCACTTTCAAGAGCAAGACGTGATCCGTAATCACCGGTGGCCTGTGAAAGCACACTGCAGGAATAAGACGGTTCGCGCAATAGCGTGCTTGGGTGCCCTGCTTAGGCGTACTTCGGAATTAGGACGTTTTACAAGATAGCGAAGTAACGGTGAGTCAGGAGGGTTAATGGCTAGTTGTCGCATCAGGATCTTGCGGCTTTGGCAACTGTTGGTGAGATTGGAGTTGATCATGCATTGACTTCCAACAGCCGTGCCAAGTATGATCAAAATCGGTCAATAACCTTATATAGCTCTCAAATCGCTTGCTTGCAATTCTTGATCTTCTAAAGGGTGGCATTATTATCAAATTTTACTAAAGTTTGACAGGTGGCACCTTGTTAAGATTTCTAATAAAGGGTGATTTTTTTGAGGTTAGGATTTTCATGCATTAGTATTTGACAGATCACGTGGGATTTCAGACATGGTGTCAAAGAGAAAGATGCTCAGTATGCTTTGACATTTCATCATGAATAGACTTAATAACGAGCAACGCTTGCAAATCATTGAATTTTATTACCAAAATCAGTGTTCGGTTCGAAATGTGTAGACCGATCTCTCGATTTAAGGTCTTGGGCTCATAAAAGCCACATTTATCATCCGATTTTGTTGAAATTTGGGACAGTGAGTTGTGTTAGACCCTCCGACATCCTTCTTTAATTTGGCGTAGATCAGCCCAGATTTGGATATAGCTGCCATATAGACCGATCTCGCTATTTGAGCTTTTGGGACCATAAAAGGCGAATTTATAGTCCGACATCGCCGAAATTTGGGACAGTGGGTTATGTTAGGCCCTTCGACATCCATCTTCAATTTGACTCAGATCGGTCCAGATTTGGATATAGCTGCCATATAGACCGATCCTCCGACTTAGGGTCCTAGGCCCATAAAAGATACATTTATTATCCGATTTTGCTGAAATTTGGGACAGTGAGTTGCGTTAGGCCCCTCGACATCTTTCTGCAATATGGTACAGATTGGTTCAGATTTGGATACAGCTGTCATATAGACCGATATCTCGATTTAAGGTTTTGGGCCCATAAAAGGCGCATTTATTGTCCGATGTCGCCGAAATTTGGGATAGTGAGTTAAGTTAGGCCCTTCGACATCCATCTTCAATTTGGCTCAGATCGGTCCAGATTTGAATATAGCTGTCACATAGACCGATCTCTCGATTTACGGTTTTGGACCCATAAAATGCTCATTTATTGATCGATATTGCCGATATTTGAGACAGTGAGTTGTGTTAGACCCTCCGATATCCTTCTTCAATATGGCACAGATCGGTCTAGATTTGGATATAGCTGCCATATAGACCGACCTCTCGATTTAAGGACTTGGGCGCATTTATTATCCGATTTAGCCAAAATTTGGGACAGTGAGTTGTGTTAGACCCTCCGACATCCTTCTTTAATTTGGCTCAGATCAGCCCCGATTTGGATGCAGCTGCCATATAGACCGATTTCTCGATTTACGGTTTTGGACCCATAAAAGGCGCATTAATTATCCGATTTAGCCAAATTTTGGGACAGTGAGTTGTGTTATGCCCTTCAACATCCATCTTCGATTTGGCTTAAATCGGTCCAGATTTGGATATAGCTGCCATATAGATCGATCTCTCGATTTAGGGTCCTAGGCCCATAAAAGATACATTTACTATACGATTTTGCTGAAATTTGGGACAGTGAGTTGTGTTAGGCTCTTTGATATATTTCTGCAATATGGTACAGATCGGTCCAGATTTGGATTTAGCCGATATAGACCGATCCGCCGATTTGGGGTCTTAGGCCCATAATAGCCACATTTATTATCCGATTTTGCTAAAATTCGGGACAGTGAGTTTCGTTGGACCCTTCGACATCCTTCTTCAATTTGGCCCAGATCGGTCCAGATTTGGATATAGCTGTCATATAGACCGATCTCTCGATTTATGGTTTCGGGTCTATAAAATGCGCTTTTATTGTCCGATGTCACAGAAATTTGGGACAGTGAGTTAAGTTAGGCCCATCGATATTCTTTTCAATATGGCATAGATCGGTCCAGTTTTGGATATAGCTGCCATATAGAGCGATCTCTCGATTTATAGTCTTGGCCCCACAAAAGGCGCATTTATTATCCGATTTAGCCAAAATTTGGGACAGTGAGTTGTGTCAGGCCCTTCGACTTCCTTATTAAATTTGGCCCAGATTGGTTGCAGATTTGGATATAGCTGCCATATAGACCGATCCGTCGGATTAGGGTCCTAGGCTTATAAAAGACACATTTATTGTACTTATAAGACCACTCAATGTCCGTGCAGAATTTGGTCCAAAATTTTCACCAGACTATGATGAAAGATGGTTTACATGTATACCCGTGATGGTGGGTATCCAAAGTTCGGCCCGGCCAAACGTAACTCCTTTTTAGTTGTTATTGTTTTTTTCAAAATTAAATCACATTCCCAAATCGATGTCCAAGAGCCCTACATCTTCCACACATCCACATTCCTGAGAATACATTAATTTCATAAACGTTTTTCTTCTTATCTCCCAACTTTTCCTCTTACCTATTTGGTCCTTTCCAAAAATGACAAATTGACTATCACATCCCAGCTCATCCATTCGTCCTCAAAGGTAACAAGTGTCCATTTTTCTTAATCTTCACATATTAAAGCATACCCAAAAACAAAAAGGACCTTTTGGATTCAAATGCTGTGAATATTTGCAAATTTTGCGCATGTTTATCTACCTCAAATGGCATCCTTATCATTGGCCAAGGCTAAAGGCTGACACACTTAAGACTCACAAAAATATTGGCATTCCATGGCGAATGTCCTGTCCACAAAAAAAAAAGAACTTGACATTCTATAAACCAGAAAATGCAAAACGAATTGGTTTTGAAATATTTTCCTTATGTTAATCACACTCAGACATCTGTCATGGTCAGCAAAAGATTGACATTTTTGGTTAGAAAGGACCAAAGCAAAAAAAAGGTCACTACCAAAAATATCAGCAATACCTCAAATATGCATTGCGGCTTGTTGATGCAAAAAGACCAATAAGTAGCCAAAAAATATTAGCAGACCATGACAAAACTAGGAGAATGTTAGGGGAGAGAGAAGCAGAACTTTAACTAAGGAAAGTTTGTTTGTATTAGTCCCAAGAGAATTTTTTTAAAAACAAAAATTAGGGAAATTTAGAAAAATGCTTAAGTCTTTAGCCAACTATCATGCAAAAGGAGGTATAGTCCTCCTTTTGCATGATAGTTGGCCAAGTTTTTCTTTTATAGAAATTAAGAGCCACCTCGTAGGCTGGTATATGTGACGACCATTTCTAATCACCCAAGGCCATAATGAAACTTTGCGCCACTTTTTAATAATCCCATATCTTTTATTTATCTCAGCATTCACATTCGTATTTGCTAGACCTCAAATTTTCTAACAAAACATGCCATAGAATGCTACAATAATTCGTATGGCATTTGAATTAACATTTCCATATCAATTGTTTTGCTCCAAAAACTAAAATCCGTAATGATCAAATGCCACATTTCATTGTTTGCCATAAATTCAAATCGAACCAAATCGGTGTAAGATATGCTCCATCGTCTGTCCATCTGGCCATTCAACACAATGTCTGTCCTTCTTTTTTTTTGTGATATGCACGTGCCTTTACTTTAGCCAATTCGCTTTCCTTATGGCATTTTGCTTGGCTTCTCTACTACGATGGTTTCATTTTGTGGCTCCAATTGCTCAATGCTGATTTTTTCAACTCACATCTGAAGGCAGTCGTCCAGCAGACGTGCATATTTTCCTCCTATTCAAATTCCACTTATATTGAAATTTTATCATAACAAAATTGTGGTAAAAAACAAAACAAAAAAAATTCAAAAAAGCAGAAGAAAAACAGAAATGAATGCATCTTCTGTTGTCCGTACGATTGTATAATATCCGCAAAAGCTATTTGACGCAGATGACGTAGGAACGGGAGCCCCAACGCCATTTATGGCACAATGTTAAATGAAGCAAATTAAGAACAGGGGTATAATGAGAGATGAAAAGAAGTAAAAAGGCATTAAGTTCGGCAGGGCGCCTTTTATGGACCCAAAACTTTAAATCGAGAGATCGGTCTATATGGTAGCTATATACAAATCTGGACCGATCTGGGCCAAATTGAAGTAGGACGTCGAATGGCTTAACATAACACACTGTCCTAAATTTCGGCGAGATCGGATAATAAATACGTATTTTATGGGCCCAAGACCCAAAATTGAGATATCGGTCTACATGGCAGCTATATCCAAATCTGAACCGATCTGTGCCATATTCCAGAAAGATGTCGAGGGGCCTAACCGAACTCACTGTCCCGAATTTCGGCGACATCAGACAATAAATGCGCCCTTTATGTGACCAAGACCTTAAATTGAGAGATCGGTCTATATGGCAGCTATATCCAAATATAGACCGATCTGGGCCAAATTGAATTAGGATGGTGAAGGGTTTACCATAACTCACTGTCCTAAATTTCGGCGAGATCGGATAATAAATGCGCCCTTTATATGCCCAAGACCTTAAGTTGAGAGATCGGTCTATATGGCAGCTATATCCAAATCTTTACCGATCTGGGCCAAATTTAAAAATAATGTCGAAGGACGTACCGCAACTCACTGTTCCAAACTTCAGCAAAATCGAATTATAAATGTGGCTTTAATGAGCCCAAGACCTTAAACCGAGAGATCGGTTTTTATGGCAGCTATATCAAAATCTGGACCGATCGTTTCAAATTAAAGAGGAATGTTGAAGTGCCTAGCACAACTCACTGTCTCAAAGTTTGGCGAAATCGGACAATAAATGCGCCTTTTATGGGCCCAAAGCGTTAAATCGAGAGATCGGTCTATATGGATGCTATGTCCAATTCTAAACCGATCTGAGCCAAATTGAAGAAGACTGTCGAAGGGCCTAATGTAACTCACTGTCGCAAATTTCGGCGAGATCGGATAATAAATGCGCCTTTTATGGGCCCAACACTTAAATCGAGAGATCGGTTTATATGGAAGCTATATGCAAATCTTGATCGATCTAGACCAACTTGCAAAAATATGTGGAGGGGCTTAACTTAACTCTTTGTCCCAAATTTCGGCAACATCGGACAATAAATGCGCTTTTTATGGCCCCAAAACCTAAAACCGAGAGATCGGTCTATATGGCAGCTTTATCCAAATCTGGACCGATCTGAGCCAAATCGACGGAGGATGTTGAAGGGCCTAATACAACTCACTGTCCCAAATTTTCTCAAAATCGGATAATAAATGTGGCTTTTAGGGTCTATGACCTTAAATCGGAGGATCCGTCTATATGGCAGCTATATCCAAATCTAAACCGATCTGAGCCAAATTGAATAAGAACATCGAAGGGCCTAATACAACTCACTGTCCCAAATTTCAGCAAAATCGGGTAATAAATGTAGCTTTTATGGGACTATGACCCTAAATTGGAGAATCGGTCTATATGGCAGCTATATCCAAATCTAAACCGAATTGAGCCATATTAACGGACGAAGTCGAAGGGCCTAACACAACTCACTGTCCCAAATTTCAGCAAAATCGGATAATAAATGTGGCTTTAGGGTCTATGACCTTAAATCGGAGGATCCGTCTATATGGCAGCTATATCCAAATCTAAACCGATCTGAGCCAAATTGAATAAGAACATCGAAGGGCCTAACACATCTCACTGTCCCAAATTTCGGCGAAATCGGCCAATAAATGTGCCTTTTATGGTCCCAAAACCTTAAATCAAGAGATCGGTCTATATGGCAGCTATATCCAAATCTGGACCGATCTGTGCCAAACTGAAGAAAGATATCGAAGGGCCTAAGATAATTCACTGTCCCAAATTTCAGCAAAATTGGATAATAAATGTGGCTTTTATGGGACTAAGACCCTAAATCGGAGGATCGATCTATATGGCAGCTATATCTAAATCTGGACCGATTTGGGCCAAACTGACGAAGAATGTCGAAGGGCCTAACACAACTCACTGTCCCAAATTTCAGCTAAATCGGATAATAAATGTGGCTTTTATGGGCCTAAGACCCTAAATCGTCGGATCGGTCTATATGGCAGCTATATCCAAATCTGAACCGATGTGTGCCATATTCCAGGAAGATGCCGAGGGGCCTAACCTTACTCACTGTCTCGAATTTCGGCGAGATCGGATAATAAATGCGTCTTTTATGGGCTCAAAACCTTAAATTGAAAAATCGGTCTATATGACAGCTATATCCAAATCTTTACCGATCTGGGCCAAATTGAAAAAGAATGTCGAAGGACGTACCGCAACTCACTGTCCCAAATTTCAGCAAAATCAGATTATAAATGTGGCTTTAATGAGCCCAAGACCTTAAACCGAGAAATCGGTTTATATGGCAGCTATATCCAAATCTGGACCGATCCATTCAAATTAAAGAGGAATGTTGAAGTGCCTAGCACAACTCACTGTCTCAAAGTTTGGCAAAATCGGACAATAAAAGCGCCTTTTACGGGCCCAAACTTAACTCACTGTCTCGAATTTCTGCGACACTGGACTATAAATGCGCCTTTTATGGGCCCAAGACCTTAAATCGAGGGATCGGTCTATATGGAAGCTATATCCAAATCTGGACCGTTCTGTGCCATATTCCAGGAAGATGTCGGGGGGCCCAACTTAAGTCACTGTCTCTAATTTCTGCGACATCGGACAATAAATGCGCCTTTTATGGACCCAAAACCTTAAATCGAGAGATCGGTCTATATGACAGCTATATCCAAACCGAAATTGAAGAAGATTGTCGAAGGGCCTAACACAACTCGCTGTCGCAAATTTCAGCAAATTCGGGTAATAAATGTAGTTTTTATGGGACTAAGACCCTAAATCGGAGGATCGATCTATATGGCAGCTATATCTAAATCTGGACCGATTTGGGCCAAACTGACGAAGGATGTCGAAGGGCCTAAGATAACTCAATGTCCCAAATTTCAGCAAAATGGGTTTATAAATGTTGCTTTTATGGGCCTAAGACCCTAAATCAGAGGATCGGTCTATATGGCAGCTATATCCAAATCTAGACCGATCTGAACCACATACGACACGGATGTCGAAAGGCCCAGCATAAGTCACTGTCCCAAATTTCGGCGAGATCCGATAATAAATGCGCCTTTTATGGGCCCAAGACCTTAAATCGAGAGATCGATCTATATGGGGGCTATATCAAGATATAGTCCGATATAGCCCATCTTCAAACTTAACCTGTTTATGGACAAAAACAGAATTTGTGCAAAGTTTCAGCTCAATAGCTCTATTTTTAAAGACTGTAGCGAGATTTCAATAGACAGACGGACGGACATGTCCAGATTATCTTAGATTTTTACGCTGATCAAGATATAGGGTCGAAAATGGATATTTCGATGTGTTGCAAACGGAATTACAAAATAGATACACCCCCATCCTTCGGTCTGTCGGTATAATAAAGCTTTTATGGGCTTCAGATCCTTTATCGGGAGATCGGTCTATATAGCAGCTATATCTACATATTGTCCGATCTAAATTATACTTGGGTCAGATGTTAGTTGCCCTAAAAATACTCACTGTTTAAAATTTCAGCGAAATCGGGTAATAAATAAAGCTTTTATGAGCTTCATACCCTTTATCGGCAGATCGGTCTATATGGCAGCTATATCTAAATATAGTCCGATGTGAACCATACTTGGGTCAGATGTTGGTAGACCTAAAAATACTCACTGTTTCAAATTTCAGCGAAATCGTTTAAAAAATGAAGCTTTTATGGACTTCAGACCCCTTATCAACAGATCGGTCTATATAGCAGCTATATCTACATATAGTCCGATCTGAACCATATTTTGGTCTTATGTTAGGAGGCCTAGAACTACTTACTTTTTAAAATTTCAGCCAAATCGTTTAAAAAATGAAGCTTTTATGGACTTCAGACCCCTTATCAACAGATCGGTCTATATAGCAGCTATATCTACATATAGTCCGATCTGAACCATACTTAGGTCAGATGTTGGTAGGCCTAAAATTACTCAAATTTCAGCGAAATCGGATAAAAAATAATGCTTTTATGGTCTTCAGACCCCTTATCCACAGATCGGTCTATATGGCAGCTATATCTAAATATAGTCCGATCTAAACCATGCATAAGTCAGATGTCGGGAGGCTTAAACTAACTCACTGTTTCAAATTTCGGCGAATTTGGGCAATGAATAAAGCTTTTATGGGCTTCAGGCCCTTTATCGGCAGATCGGTCTATATGGCAGCTA
Organism: Stomoxys calcitrans; assembly: GCF_963082655.1. Taxonomy (NCBI): domain Eukaryota; kingdom Metazoa; phylum Arthropoda; class Insecta; order Diptera; family Muscidae; genus Stomoxys; species Stomoxys calcitrans. The sequence continues at coordinate 174,081,141 of NC_081554.1, forward strand.
TATCTAAATATGGGCCTATACTGAACTATATTTCAGTCAGTTGGTATATTTTGGTCAGATGTCGGGAGACCTAAAATTAAGTTTTTATGGGCATTAGACCCTATATCGGAAAATCGGTCTATATAGCAGCTATATCCAAATATGGTCCGATTTCGCCCGTTCGAAAACTTAACCAGCGTGCATCAAAAAGACGTATCTGTGCCACATTTCAGCTCAATATCTCAATTTTTGAAGGCTCTAGAGTGATTACAACAGACGGACAGACACACGGACATCGTTAAATCGTCTTAGAATTTTACGAAATATCAATTTCCGACCCTACAAAGCATATATATTTCAATATACTTTGTTGTGTCGGAAATTGATATTTCGATGTGTTGAAAACGGAATGAGTAAATGAATATACCCCCTATCTTACGGTGGTGGGTACAATAACTGGGAGCAATTAGTTGTTTCGGACCCCACGTCGGCTTTACTGATTGGGTCATTGTTCAATATAACTGCGTTGTAGACATGTTTCCCCCAAAAACGTTTTCGATTCACAAAAGACATATTTTTCATCCGACTTCAACAAAATTCCGCAGAAATAGAATCCCAAAAACCTAACCCTTGCTAACCACGGTCCATTTCATTAACGGATCTTCCTCCATGCGGCGGCACATGGATTCGCCATCAATTGAATATTCAGACATAACAATTATGCATTTACCCAAACTATTTACGGCATCTTTGCAGTGCCCAACTCACACCATCTCCAATGGCAGGCCAGCTATCGAATTGACCATCCTCGAAAAAAATTTGTTTGTGTTCTTCTCATCTTCACTTTGCAAGTTTCGTTCAATTCATGATGATGCATTCTTTTAGTATTTGGAGCATAATATGGAGCAGAGCAACATGGTAACACATTACGCCAGAGCATCGTTTAGTGTGGCATAGCTACACATGAGTATACTTTTTTGATGCAAGGCACTTTGTAAGAAAAACGGACCGAGGGTTATGGATCAACCATACATACCATGAATATCAGATGGCATCTGTGAAAAAAGCTGCAGCATAATCTCAAACCAAGACGATCTCAAATATTTGTACGATGTATGTTTAACTGTGTTATTATTTCTAGCTTCCCTCCACCTCTTTACATAGTTGACCTACCCGAGGGGTAATGCAGCTCTCTAGATGTTGAACTGAGGAGCAGCATCAACAGCATCAACATCAGTGTCATTTGTGTCTTTGTCATCATATCATCATAACAGTGCAGTCCAGTCAAGGCAGCAGTCAATAGTTGGAAATTTGTGGTCAGAATCTTTATCAGTGTTGCCATTCCATCATTTTTTTTAAACATAATATCAATTTTTTAAGAAAATTGTTTAGCCTTGCCAGTTAGGTTGAAAAGAGGGTGTGGATATTAATCCGCACCTAAGGATAAGGATATTAAGCGCACAACAAGCCGTTTATTAGCTTAGATGTATGCCCATAGTGGCATGAGCGGATTAATATCGGCTCCCTGTTTCAACCTAACCTAACCTAGCTTAACCTAAGCCTGATTACTGAAGATATGTGAAAGAAAACTTTATAGAATATTTATTTTAACAAAAATTGTTCTCTAAATATGAAAATCATATGACAATATTGTCCGAAGAGGTTTTCTTACAAAATATTTTCAAGATATTTGTCACAAATATTTTGTTTGAAAAAAAAAATTCCAATGGCAACACTATTCACAACTCCGTCCAGTCTTTATCATTGCCCGTTTAGTAGGGGCAATCATGTCTCAGAGTATTTACTTGAATAATTCGCATTTACAAATTCGAGACGCATTACAAGAGACGTTAAGAGTCGACAAAGGGAAAGATAAATACTTGAAGGAACCACACAAGATTTGAAACGACTCTCTGCGAAGACACAAACGGTCGGAGACGAAAAGACAAACAAACATCAAACAAAGGCTTCCGGCTATGTCAAGTGATCTGATGCACAGCAGCAGCAGCTACACTCCGCCTAACTAGAAATTCTTGCTTTTCATGGTTTCAAACATATTTTTCTCTGCTGACAATGGAATATTTAAACAATTTCTTTAATTTTCCCTTTATGTATATGGCACATGTTTTACATGCTGTAGACGATAGCCACTGCGCATGCGCCACTGTATCAATGTATGTATTGTTGTTGTTCACTCTTCTTACTCTTGCTATGGATTGATGGGGGTTTTCCCCTTTTCATTACTCTATGCGAGACCTTTGATCATGTGTTCTCATCTGGATGCCATACTTTCTTTGGTCATGCTTTAGTGAAGAAGTAGGAAATATTTGCGGTTTTTGTTGACCTTTCTATGTTTCAATTCATTTTCTGCAAATGGAATTTCTTTTTTGATAAAAAGCAATGGAATTGAACGGTCTAAGAGCTTGAGAAAACTTCTTTAATACATTGTGTGGCTAAAGTCTAAAGAAAGGTCCACATTTCCTATCAAATGGATTAAGAACATGGAATTTTTCTATTGGGTTGCCCAAAAAGTAATTGCGGATTTTTCATATAGTCGGCGTTGACAAATTTTTTCCCAGCTTGTGACTCTGTAATTGCATTCTTTCTTCTGTCAGTTATCAGCTGTTACTTTAAGCTTGCTTTGGAAAAAAAATGTAAAAAGGTATATTTGATTAAAGTTCATTCTAAGTTTTATTAAAAATGCATTTACTTTCTTTTAAAAAAAATCCGCAATTACTTTTTGGGCAACCCAATATTTTATACCCCCCACTGTAGGTTGGGGGTGTACCACTTTGGCATTCCGTTTGAAACACATTGAAATATTGTTCTTAGACCCTATTAAGCATATAAATTCTAACTCGTCATAACATTTGAAATCAACATTTTCGTCGGTTTTTCGAACGAACTCAAGCTTTTGCATCAGTAAAGCTGGCCGATCGAATACTTTTCTATTAAATTAGGTCAATGGTTCAAAATGGGTTCAGCTTAAGACAAAGCCATACAAACCGATCTCCCAATTATAATTATTCAGCCTATAGATGACGCAATTCTCATCCAATATGTATGAGAGTTAAAATCTCCAATGATCAGAAACCAATATCTGTCCATAATCTTATACAGCTTCTACATTAACCGATCTCTGACCTTCGTGCCAAATTTTGTGAAGATCGTTTAACAAATTTCTAAATTATGGAGCATTATTAAAAATCGGACGAAAATATATATGGGAGCTATATCTCAATCTGAACCGATTTCTATTTACATTCCATAGCAATACAGGGAGTCATAAGGGAATCCTTTGTGCCAATTTTCGTTTGAATCACTTAGGTAAGGTTAGGTTGAAAAGAGGGTGCAGTTATTAGTCCGCCCCATGCCACATTGACATAAACCGGAGCCAGTAATCGGTTTGTTGTACGCTCTAAAAGCTATAAAGTAACCTCTAAAAAGAAAATTTCAAGTTAGGATTTCCCCACTACTTACAAAATCCTTAATTGTTTTCAATACCACTCCCCTATATTGGTTCATGTTTGATGTTGTATCTCCACCTAAATACCGGTATCTGTTGGACGCGAAAGCCCGGCCAATGACAAAGGAAATGATCCAACCTCTAATAATCTTCCCCGCATGCCCTACAAATGCTATCACTTGCCGCACCGATTTTACATAAGTGAGCTCGTAGTCCTACGTGTCCCGTTATGATACCAATAGCTATACTGACCTCCTTCTTGCTTCCTTTCAGTAATAGCCTCGTCTTCTCACGATCTGGATCCCCCCATAGGATTTTCTCCGTCCTAACGACCGTTTCGTTGTTCCACAGGGTTGCATGCGTATTCGTCGCCCACTCCCTTAACTCGGAATGCGCCGACCCGAAAGGCTTCGGGTTAACCAAGTTTATTGACGGCAGTCCTCTGGCCTTCACCGCCAAATCGTCTGCCCTTTCATTTCCCCTTACTCCGTTATGGCCCGGCACGCAAATAATGCGGATTTTGCCATCCTCAGAGAAGGCGTTAATCTCCTTCTTACACTGCAAGACTGTTCGTGACCTTACCCTCCTGGTTGTTATTGCCCATATGGCAATTTTATTGTCGGTAAAAATGTTCAGACTCGACGTCCTCGCGTAAGCACCACACCACTTCACACATTTCGTGATCGTCCGGATCTCCGCCTGCAGGACCGTATTATGGTCAGGCAGTCTAAAACAGATCTCAGTCCCTGGGTTTTCAATGTAAACCCCAGGCCCACTCTGTCCTCTAGCTTTGATCCATCCGTGTAACATAATCTTCTAGATGGCAATAATAGGCCTCCGTTAATCTAAGACTGTGCCGATGGCAGCAGTGCCTCGCACTCGACTTCAAGGTTCATCTCAGGTATGCGATCGGAAACCTCTCTGCAGGTTTGCTATCGTCGCCTCGATTATACCGCGATGGTATGAGCCGTTCCAATACTCAATCCATTCTCCCATCGCCTTAAGTCTCATAGCCGTAGTTGCTGCCTCACACTTAATCTGTATGTCAATGGGTTGGATATCTAGAATAATCTCCAGTGCCCTAGTGGTCGTGGTCCTCATCGCTCCGCCTATGCCAAGAACCTCTTTGAAACTGTTGTATGGTCCTTATGTTGCACTTTTTCTCCATAGCAGTCCACCAAACTACTGAGGCGTAAGTATTGGTCTAATCACGCTCCTGTAGAGCCAGTGGACTATCCTAGGATTCAGGCCCCATTTCGAGCCTACGGCCCGTCTACATAGTGCCCAACAACTGTGAGCCTTCTCAGTACGCTCCTGAATATAGCACTTCCTATTCAGTTTCCTATTCAGTTTTTATACCCTCCACCATGACTAATTTCGTCATTCTGTTTGTAACACCTCGAAATATGCGTCTAAGACCCCATAAAGTATATATATTCTTGATCTTCATGTAATTTTATGTCGATCTAGCCATGTCCGTTCGTCTGTCCGTCCGTCCGTCTGTCTGTCAAAGGCACGCTTTCTTTCGAAGGAGTAAATTTAGCCGCTTGAAATTTTGCACAATTAGTTTTTATTAGTGTAGGTCGGTTGGTATGGTAAATGGGCCGAATAGGTCCATGTTTTGATATAGCTGCCATATAAACCGATCTTGGGTCTTGACTTCTTTAGCCTCTAGAGGGCGCAATTCTTATCCGATTTTATTGAAATTTTGCACGTAGTATTTTGATAGCATTTCCAACAACTGTGCGAAGTACGGTTAAAATTGGTACATGTTTTGATATAGCTGCCATATAAACCGATCTTGGGTCTTGACTTCTTTAGCCTCTAGAGGGCGCAATTCTTATCCGATTTTATTGAAAATTTGCACGTAGTATTTTGATAGCATTTCCAACAACTGTGCGAAGTACGGTTCAAATTGGTACATGTTTTGATATAGCTGCCATATAAACCGATCTTGGGTCTTGACTTCTTGAGCCTCTAGAGGGCGCAGTTCTCGTCCGATTTGGCTGAAAATTTGCGTGAAGTGTTTTGTTATGACTTCCCTTAAGTTTGCTAAGTATGGCGTAAATCGGTATATAACCTGATATAGCTGCCATATAAACCGGTCTTGGGTCTTGACTTCTTGAGCCTCTAGAGGGCGCAGTTCTCGTCCGATTTGGCAGAAATTTTGTACAACGGCTTCTCTCACGACCTTTAACATACGTGTCTTATATGGTCTGAATCGATCAATAACTTGTTACAGCTCCCATATAAACCTATCTCCCGATTTTGCTTCTTGAGCCCCTTCAAGTCGCACTTCATATCCGATTGAACTGAAATATTACACAATGACTTCTACAATGTTTAGCATTCATTTATGGTCCGAATCGGACTATAACTTGATATAACTCCAATAGCATAACAGTTCTTAATCGATATTCTTTGTTTGCCTAAAAAGAGATACCGCGCACAGAACTCGACAAATGCGATCAATGGTGGAGGGTATATAAGATTCGGCCCGGCCGAACTTAGCACTCTCTTACTTGTTCACAATAATATTTTTGTTCAACTTTTTCAAAAACAAAAACTTTTTCATTTTTAGTTTTCAAATAAAATTTTATTTTAAAAATTAAAGTCGTTAAAATATTTAAGAAATATATTTTAACGATTTTAATTCTCCCTTTGAAAAGGAGGGTTTTCCTCTTTGCTTTTTATTGCTGCCGTACCTGTCACTTTAAGGCCACCTCATTTGAGTCATAGCTTCAGTTTTAAAATTTTTTTGTTTTTGAGATTAACAGAAAACGCTCTGCAATAAAATTATGAAATTTTTCTGTTATGGTTGCTTTTATCACAGTTGGACATTTAAGTTGGACACCCATTGAAGCCAAAAATTCCAGCTGAGTTTTAGAGATAAACTCAACAAATTTGTGAACATAAAAGGATTATCGGAAATTTTAAGAAAAACAATGTGGGTCATAAAATCGTAGTTCTTTACTTAAAAGATAATCGAACGAACAAAGAAATTTTATGACACAAATTTTTTGGCATTTGTTTTCTTATCAAAAGCGAATTATGGTGTTTTTTTTCTTTTGTTCTAAGCAAATCACTCTAATCTGAAAGAAAGTCAATAGAATGGCTGAACTTAGCTACCATATTTGCCCAGTAGGGCCAAGCCAATTGTTTAAGTGGAATGTCGTATCATTCAACTCAAACCCTAAGGGATGAATAGTGCATGTGGAAATTGAAGGGCTAGAGGGACTTGTTTGCTTCAAACAAACCGACAACTTTTTGTTATTTTGATAACTGCAAGCATTTTTCAAAACAATCATAAGTCAACCATATGTTGAATGTTTTTTTGGTCAAACTTTTTCATTGTTTGGTAGGTCTTCTTTATGCTCAACCATTTAATTGTGATGGCATTAAAATTTGATTTTCATATAAAGGTTGTTTATGGTGGCTTTGCCAGGTCTTAAGTAGCACCTAACAATTTTTGACATCATATTCGTGTTCTACTCCCGAAAACCTCTCATTTGAGTCCCATATTGTTCCGATTGGTCAACTTAGATTTAGATTTTTGGGGCGGTTTTTGGCTTGGGACGGCTTCCTAGGTATTTTAACCCCATTTAAAATATCATATTCATACTCTTCTCCCATATTGTGCCGAACGGCCCACTTTTGATTTTGGGCACTACTTTGGGGTGGTTTTGGGGGTGGGACGGCGTTCTACTTGAACCCAATTTCAAATATCATATTCATACTCTACTCCCAAATTCCTTTCATTTGAGTACCATATTGTCCTGATCGGTCCACATTTGATATTGGGTGCTACTTTTGGGTTGGTTTTGGGTGCCCACCTAGGTACTTGGGCCCAATTTTTAACACCATTTTCGTATTTAACTCCTAAATTTCTTTCATTTAAGTCCCATATTGTCCCAATCGATAAATATGTCCTGCTGGGGGGTTTTTAGCGGGTGGGGAGGCCCTTCAGAAAAAAAAAATAAATTTTTATGTCAGATTTGTGCCCCACTTATTAATACCTTTCATTTGACAGCCATATGCTTAAAGCGGTGAAAGTGTTGGGTGATGTTTTTGTGTGCTCTACTCTTAAATACATTTCATTTGATACCTATAATGTCACAATCGGTAAACTTATCCTTTCTGGAGGGTTTTGGAATGGGGCGTCCCCACAGGTTATTCGACCCCAACATTTAATACCAATTTCGTGTTTTGGGCACCATAAGGTGGTAGTTTAAATGAATGCACAAATTTCCAAGATCCTGAGTTTTTGAAAATGATGGTAAGGGGGGAGTGTCTGGTGCTTTACTCCCAAATACCTTTCATTTGAGCCTTACATTACTACAGTCGGTAAATATGTCCGTTTTGGGAGTATTTTAAGATGGTCCAGATATCAAATTCGTGCTCTAATCTCTAATACCTTTAATTTGAGCCCCATATTTTCATTATTGGTTTACATTCCCTTTTGGCCAGCTTTGGAGGTGGGGCGACCTTCTACATATCCCAGCCTAAATAAGAATACCAAATTTCTGTTTTTGAGTTATTATAAATAAACTAATTTCTCTCAAACGCGTTTGTGAAAATAAAGTGAGGGGAGGGTCCGCCCATTAAAGTTTTGATGTTAGATCTGCTCAGATTTTTGAGTTTAGGGGACGGATCCTGAAATAATATTAGTATCGTGCCAGAGCACGATTTTGTTTAAGCATTTCGATCGATGGCCATCGGGATATTCAGGGTTACGGGTCTCGTTGAGCTACATTCACAGTTATATTTTAAAGCTACAATGTGGGATGCCATATTTTTACAGATCTGCAGGTCCTCCGGTGTGTGTCCCAATTCGAGGGTAAAAAGTGTACTCCACTACCAAAGACCTGTTATTGATGTCCCATTCCATCCTGATCGGCCTTCGTATATTATTTTTCATCGCTTTTGTTTGGGTAGGATGGTGGAGGGTGATTGCCCTCTGACACGTCCTATCAATTGAGTACAATACATTTTCGGTCAAGACAGTTTGATGTTGTTTTTATTGGGAGAAGAAAGTCGGTCCCCCCGACGCTAAAACCCAAAATACCATTCATTTTAGTCCTTTATTGTGGCGATCTACATATCGTTCGGAACGGCAGGACGTGATCTAGATACTTGAATCCTTATATAAACCTAGATTCGAAATCTACTGGCATAGACCTATCTTTTAACTACACGTCCTATTGAAGGATATTTAGTGGGTTGGTCGGTCCCAGACTTTGTCCCAAATGTGTATACCGGATTCGTAGTCAACACCCAAAGACCTCTCATTTGATATCCATTTTGTAACGTTGGACACCCACGTCCGTTTTGGGAGTTTTTGGGGTTGGGGAGACCCCGTAGACACCTTGGGCCAATTTCTTATAACCGGTGCGTACTCAATTTCCAAACACCTTTCATTTGATGCCTATATTAACCCAATCGGTAAATAAGTCCTGTTGAGGGGGTTTAGGGGGTAAGGAGGACCCTCAGACCACAATGAATGAATTTGTATGTCAGATTTGCACTCTCTTTTTAAATACCTTTCAT